>NW_024349803.1:17435661-17649141 GCF_902729225.1 Pteropus medius | reverse complement strand
GAGGAACCCCAGTGTCCAGGATGGGGAGGTTTGCAAGAGAAGGGGAGAAGCCGAGATCCAGGGAGAGCAGAGCAGCCTTAGGGGAGGTGACAGGGAGGAGGGGCTGGTGGTCGTGGGACGGCCAAGGGAGACGAAGGAGGGCTGAGCCTCAGCCTCTGCATTTGGCCACAGGAGCTAGTTGCTCAGTGGCCTGGCGAGAGTGGTTCTCTGGTCCGGAGGCGACGGGTGCCAGAGAGCAGAGACCTAAAGAGTGAGTGGGAGGTGAACAGAGACAGCAAGTGCGCACGGCTTCAAGAAGCTTCGCTGTGGAGGGCAGAGAGGGCTCGGAGTCTGCTAAGACCGCCAGGGAAAAGCTCTGAGGTGACAGTGTGGGGCCCCGAGGATTGCCTGGGGCCCTGGTCCTCCAAGACGGTGGATACCTATGGGTCCAGGGACAGGGCAGGGAGATGAGGAATGTGAAGGGGCTTTGCCCTGGCTGCCTCAGCTTCTCTCGATAGAAGTGGAAGTGGATAGGGGTCGAGAAAGGCACTGGAAGGTGGGGCTAGCCCCCGCCTCCCCTAGATTTAAATGGATTGGAATTTAAATTATTCCCCTTTAGGGCCAAATAAATATTTTAGAGGCATATGATCCACAGATTTTTAATGGACCTACAGATTTTTAAAAGTATTTTAAGCTTACTACATGAATGGAGAAAAGACTGGAAAAATATACTTCAAAATGCTGATAGTACTTATCTTTGAGTGATAGAATCAGAGGGTGGGTTTTTCCCTTTTAATGTTCTCACCTGTATATTTTTTAAAGTCATGAACAACTATTCCTTTGGAAATGAGGGGCAAAGTCAGTAAGTTTTGGCCCGCCAGGCTGCAGCACCAAGCTTTAAGGCCTGGCTGCGAGATGTAAAGGAGCAAGGTGGGGTGTCCCTCAGTAATAACGCCAGCGTGACAACACTGGCAAACGTCTCAGCGGGTCGTCCGGAATTGCACAGAACAAAATTCCTTACCATGAACAAATAACAGGAAGTTCCGAAATCTGTGGAAATAACCCCAGAAGGGCATTTTTTTTTTTAAAGGAGGAAAAGAAAGTTCAAGGCAGACTGGAAAGTGCCTGTGTCACCGACTCCTCAGCACAGACGCCTTGTGCTGGCCCAGCTGGTCTCTGGCGCTGAGGGGTGGGTTCATGGGGCAGATGGGGTCTTGTCAGGATGAGAGCGAGCCTTCCAGGGGACTCATGCAAATGGAGTCCCACTGGAGGAGTCGACTTTTCGAAAGCCTGAGCTGGTACCTCACGTCTTCAGTTGTGGTCTGGAATAGCAAATGGTACTGAAAATAAGCAAACGAGAGCTCTGATTGCCGTGTGCAGTGTAGGACTCTCCTCCTGTAGCCCTTCGTGCGGGGCCTCCTGAGGTTTACAGCAGATTCCGGTGGCTGAGACCTTAAAAACTGGACATCTGGACATGAGAAGCGGGGGGACCCCAAGCTGGGCCTTCATTTAGGAAAACAGCCCCGTTGCTTCATCTCCCTGGGGAGATGGTCCTTAGTGCTTTCCCTCGTACGGGTGATCACAGTGACTTCCGGTTCTGTGACTTCAGGATCTATAAAAGCTCACACAGTCGCCCAAACTCAGTTACTTTTTCTGTCAAAGAGAATTAAAAATCAGTCCCTGTGGGCTTTCGTAGCACCCTGTCCTCTGTTTGGGCCAGTGTCCTTCCCGAGCCCCTTTCAGATCTGCTCACCTGGGTGGTCTGGGCCCTCACCCTGCTTCTGCGAATCAGAATTCCAGACCTTGACCCTTCACCTGGGTGGTCTGGGCCCTCACCCTGCTTCTGCGAATCAGAATTCCAGACCTTGACCCTTCACCACTGCCCCATGGGGAGGGAGAGTAGGGGTGGGGACCCTCCACCAACCATCTCAGGGTGAGACAGTCAGAGCATTTTGGTTACAAACTTCGGGAAAGTTGGTCGTATTTCTACTTTGGATAGCTCCTTCCTGAGGTATATATTTTTTTTGCTTATATAATTTTTAAATTTTTTTCTTATTGCAAAAGCGACATGTTCATACTAGAACATTTAAATAGTCAAGAAAATAAAAATTACCTATGATTCTACTATGCGAGATGACCATTAATACTTTTGTATCTTTGTCTTTCTAGATATATAAAATCTTTACCAAAATGGGCTGACCTTCTGCCTTGTTTTTGGAAATCTTCTTTTCTTTCTGACGGTCTCCTTAGTTTGCCATGTCAATAGCTGTGGACTTTTATGGCGCATTTTACGTCGAAGCTGTATCCCAAATGGCACTGTACATACCATGTAGCCCTTGCCTCCCAAAGTTCGTTTGCTTTTAAATTTTCTGTCTGGCACCTGACTGTATTTTGCAGACCAGATTTTTTTTCCTACTTCTTTTTTGAACTTTAAGAAAAGTTTTCCATGAACCACTTTAGACAGCTGGAAGGGTGTGCAGGATGATAGGATAACCGTCCATGTTTCACCCTTTGGCATTTCCTCAGGAAAATTCTTTGTCAATAACTATTCACTGGTGTCGGCACAATTCTGAACGCAGAGGCCAGGGTTACTGGGATGGACATGTCCTTCCGCCCCCATCCCATGTGTATAATTGCAATTTTCAAACGACTGTCCACTGTGGACCGTCAGAACCGAAGGAGCCCCAGCCCAACCCTGACACCTTTCCTCCTTCTCACAGGGGGCAGTGCCCAAGGGAAACGCCACCAAGGAATTCATCGAGAGTTTACAGCTGAAGCCCGGGCAGGTGGTGTACAAGTGCCCCAAGTGCTGCAGCATCAAGCCCGACCGCGCCCACCACTGCAGGTACGCACGCGCCCGCGCTCACCCCCACACACGGCGCCCCCAGGGCGCCTGCAGCAGCTGAGGCTGACCCTTCCCGCCCTGGGCGCCAGCGACCGCCGCGAGTCTCCCTCCCAGTCCCCACAAGCCCACTGGATTGGAAAGAGCGTTTAGTTTGGGCTCAGCACACCTGTCTCACACCTGATGTAGCGCTGCCCGTGACTGCTTCCACCTCTGTTTCCAAATCCGTAATCCAGAAGGTTCCTGCTGTCCCTGCTTCACGGCGTGGTGACTTTAGTGAGAGCGCGGGAGACGCAGCTTTAGACAGTCGTCCTGCAAAGGTCTGGTACTTGACCCATGTAAGGGGCGGCTCCTAAATTGTGCGGGGTCGCCCTTGAATGAAAGCTTTTCTTTATGACAGAACTTCAGGGGATTGTGGCAGTGGTAGAATTCAGCCAGGAAAGCCTTTTCCCCATCACATCCGTGATGATTTTTCCCTTTTGGTTTTTAGATTTCTTTGAAGACAGCTAGCTAAAAATCGCACTTTATCATTACAAGGGAACTTTTAAATGCTGAATTGCAGAAATACGAACATGTCCCTTGGTCCCTTTGTCAGACTGGTGTGTGCTTGTGGAGGAGTGAACTGGCTCCCGATGCTGGGAGGTCATCCTTGCCAGTCGGAGGCTGCGGAAACATTCGGGTCTTGTGAGAGGTCCGGGCGACTGAAAGGGCGCATTTCCGTGTGGGCCTCACCGCCCACCTCAGAGGAGAGCATTGGCCTCCAGCATGCAGACCCCACAGTCCGCGCCTGCTCTGTCCCAGGCACCTCCGCCCACCCTGTCTCGTCATCGGTCATCTTGCCGTCCTCACGGTCCCTCTCAGAGACAGCTTTGCTACAGGAATGACTCCCTGGATGAGGACTTAAGGCTCACAGGGCTGAAGTGGTTCTTTACTCTCTCCTCCCCGAGCCCTCACTGCCTCCGCTGCCTGGCATTTCCTCGCAGCCTCCCCCTCGGGATGGTCCGAGGGAGGTTTGCTTGAGGGCTAGTAAGCAAATCAGCTTGAGGAAAACAAGAGCTGCTGGTCCGGATGAACTGGAGCGAGGCCGCCTGTGCGTCGCCTGTCCCTCACTCAAAAACTGTATGCTGACAACTGCTCCTTTGTGGCGGCTCGTGGTGGCCCACGCCATCTGGGGACCCACAGTTGTGGATAAGCAGAATTCCCAGAACGCCAAACAGAGCTGGGTTTATGACTGGTTGAGCCAAAGGCCTGCTGCCTGGTCAGAGGAAGTTGGTGTCGATCTTGCCAGCTGTTGGGTTCCTGTCCGCCCAGTAGAGGAACTGAAAACTCCCCATTTCTTGAGCTCTGGTGGGCACCACAGATACTCCGTGAATTGGACCTGCAGCTGTCCCTTCCATCTGGTGGTGTGTGGGTGGGTCTTCCGTCCAAGGAGAGGGACCATGGAAGCGTGTGGAAATTCTGCGGGGGGAGCCGTTTATGGTACCCTGGACCACCCAGGTGTTAGGCTTATGTGAGGTTCTTGCAGAAGGAGGTAGAGAGCCCTGGCCTTGGCAAAGCCTCACACCTGTCCTCACCGCTGGACACACACACACACTGGGGCTGAGACAGTCGTGGACTGCTCAGGGCGCCTCCAAATTCTTGTTTCATCTTTCTCACGGTTATGATTACTGGTAAAGCTTATGTAGCACTAGTACTGTTTTGAAAGAATTTTACATATATCATATCTAACCCTGAGTGATATCAGGGCCAGTTCTGCAGAGGGTGATTTGGAGAAGCTAAGTTTCTTTACCCAGAGCCCAAAGTGGGGGGCCCGAGAGCAGTGTTCTCTCCACTGCACGGCCTCACCCCAAATACTTTCTGCGCAGGGGCCAGGATGTGGTAGGTGCTTTTTCTTTGCCGATAACGGTAATCGTAGTGGGTGAGGTGTGGGAGGGAAGCGCCACTCGGTACCTTCCTGCTGTGTCTTTCCCCGCTCCCTGCCGGGGCGTCTCAGTCTGGCGAGGTGGCGCCTTCACTCGGCCGCCCTTGCTGAGCGGGGCCTTGGGCTTGGCCCTGTGCTGCAGCGGTGGGTTAGACATGGCCCTGACCTAGGCAGGGCAGGTGCACTCGTCCACCGCGGTATAGTTTGGTAAGTGCCGCCGTAGGGGGAGCCACGGGGCCCTCGTGGACGTGGCCGTGTTTCCACGGTGAAGCCATCACCCAGGTGGGCAGGAGGGCCTCGGCCAGCTCTTTGGGGCTGAGCACCAAGGAGGGGCCCTCGGACCCCCCGCAGAGGGAACACAGTGTAAGAGAACCTGAACGCATGTGAGCCAGTGAGACTACTGGGCTCCCCCAAGCTTTTGAAGGAAATGCTTTGGGGCCTGAAAAATGATAGGGAACCTGGAGGAAGACAGTCGGAGAAGCATCTTCCCTCTTCTGAAGCAGTGATTTAACAACGTGGGGGGCCTGGGAGACCCTGAGAGCGAGGCCGCCAGAAATACCTCTGTTTGTTTCGGATGTTCCGTCTGCTGCACGCGTGGGACTCGCTGCCAGGCACTCAGGGCCTGTGCGGGCTCCTCAGCCCCCGGCACCCCGCACACGAGACGTGGCATCGTGCCGGAGAGCAGTGCGTGGGGAGGGCTGGTGGACGTGGCTAGGAAGGAGCAAGCGAGGGGGGCCTCAGAGAAGGTGGTGGGTTTCGCCAGGAGGCGAGGGTGGAGGAAGGGCCCTCTGGGAGGGGACGCCGCTGAGCCCCCTGGCCACCGTGCCATGGCGGCTAGGGAGAGGGCCGGCTCTGAGGTGACCGACTCCCTAGTGGGGTGTCAGAGGTCGTGGGAAGCCCACATTCTTTCTTCCTCATGACAGATGGTGTCAGAGGTGGAACAGCCTGCTGCGGGCAGTCAGCACCCTGGGCCCGGAGTGTCCTTCACGGACCTGCTCAAGGACCCACCTTCAGGCCTTGGCCCTGGTACTCTCCAGGGCCCAGCCCCAGTGCCATTCAGGCTGGGTGTTTTGTGAGTCATGGGTGAGTTGGCCTCTGGGCAGTCCCTCCAGCCACCAGCATGGATGCAGATCTGACGGGACACACACACACACACACACACACACACACACACACACATCACAGACGACGCATCGACGAGACGCTTTACCACATGTGCTACCACCTGGCCCAGGAGCCTGCTTCTGAACAACTCCGTAAGCCAGAGGGAGAGGCGCCGTCTTGCAAACAGGAAACAGACTCACTTTCCCTTCGCCCTGTAGGACGAGTAGTTTTCTCACCTGGCTGCCCAGCGAGGCTTAGCCCCTTGTGCTTCCCGGCTTCCCGGCTTCCCGCCTGGCTCCTCAGGCTGGGCGGACAACAAAGGCGGGTCTGCCAAGAGGGCTCGTGTCTACTCTTGGGCAGCTTTCAGAGCATGCCAGGCCACGGGGCACCTCTGCTGAGCAAACGCTGCCCCCGAGTGCCCACTCGAATCCTCTTTTAGAAGTAAGTGTGGACGGAAGAGAAACTGCTCAAGAGCCTGCTGCGGGGAGGGGTCACCCCCAGGGGTTTGTTCCGGAGATGGGGAGGGGGCTGAGAACCCCAAGCTGATTGTCTCGGACCTTTCATGCAAGAGATGGGCCCTGGCGGTCGGAGGGACTCCGTGGAGGGACGAGGGGCCTGGCAGCTGAGACCTGGATGCAAGGAGCATCGTGATTCACTGTCCGCTTGTCTGGCCTTTTGAAAGCGTGTGCTGCCAGCAAGCGTTACCGATTAAAATATGGACTGTATGTTGTTCGTGTTGTTGTTCTTTAATTGGTAACAGAGATGGGGCAGGTCACGGAGGTGCAGGTACCTGACTTTCCTTTTACTTCCTCCATGTCCCTCGCCTGCCTCCCGTCCTTCCCCTGCCCTCCTGGCCCCAGGGAGATTCTGGAGCTGGGCCAGCATCTCTGCGATGGGCCATTTCTGACGCGTTAGTTAGCGAGGCCTTTTGAAGCTGTAGAGAAGAACAAGGCTGGAAACCAGAGTGACGCCAGCGCTGGCCTGAGCCAGGCCCGGTACCTGTTCTTGCCTCGTCCTTGTGTCAGCGCTTACTTCCTGTGGACGGGGAGCCTGAGGCTCGGGGTCCAGCGAGTCGGACCCAGGCCTGCCCTGCCACCAAAGCTCATGCCCTGCTCAGCAGAGGCCACACCTCCTCCTCGGGGCGCGGGTGAGCCCTGCAGCTCCGAGTCGAGTCGGTAGGACCTCGTCGTGGCAATGGAGCCCTCCTTCCAAGTGGCCTGCGCCCCTGGCCTGGAGTCTGGGGGCGGCTCACCTCCCTGCCAGAGGCGCTCCTCCAGCGCTTGCCGGGCCGGTCAGCGGGTCCAGCCCTTCTCTAGCAGGGCCCTGAGGCCGCCCCTCCCATGGGGTCCACCCGCCACAGCCCACCCTGCAGGAAGCAGGAAGCTGAGATAAAGTTCGTCATGGAAACTAGTGGACAGAAAAGCTAGTGGGAACTGAGGAACTTTCAAAAAATAAATCTAATCGGGTTATTTAGAAGCTCATGGTTATCATATTTCAAACTGTTTTGAACAAATAATGCACCCGAGATAAATAAGGAGCCCGTTCTAAAGCACTGAAAAGGGAACGATTTTGATGAACCCGTCTGTTGGCAAACGGGTCTTTCCAAACCTGAGCTTTGGGAAGCGGTTGCTGTCGAGCTCCCGTCATCTTTGTTCTTTTGTTTCATATCAGTACTTCGTTTTGTCCAGAAAGGGGTAGGGAGGGTGTTTGCTATGAATTAAGCTTGAAACTGTCCAAAAATGATCCCAATAGTAAGTTAGTCATTTGCAAATTAATTAGATCATCTGATCAACACGTAAGCCCGAATGACTTTCCTGCTGTTTTTGGCTAAGCGGCCATTATGTTAGAGCTGAAAGGCACTTGGAGGCGGGTTTCTTGCCACCCTGAGACATTCTGCACTTGACCTAGCTCTGAATTCTTCTAGCTCGCCCTTCCTGCCCGGAAGCTTCTGCTGAGAAGCTCCACCCAGCCCTCAGTTTTGGGTCTTCTGGGGAGACTGGGAGCAGCTGTTTTGTGTCCCATCTCATCCTGTCCGGTTTTCGAAACCGCGTCTTCATTCTGTCCTCTCAGTAAACCGAACTCTCAGCCCGGTCATCCCTCGGGAGAGCGGCTTTCCAGGCCCCGTCAGTGCCACCCAGTTTCTACGGTGAACAAGGCCGGAGGCCTTGGCCGTGCGGGACTGTCCCCCGGGCTGCAATCACCGATTCTGCGGGACCTAGCGCCGCCTCCCAAGCCCCTCTCCACACACGCGCAGCAGAACCCCAGCTCGCGAGGACAGCCTTAAACGTCTGCCTTTGGGCTTTTTCAGTGTTTGTAAGCGGTGCATTCGGAAGATGGACCACCACTGTCCCTGGGTCAATAACTGCGTGGGCGAGAACAACCAGAAGTACTTCGTCCTGTTTACAGTAAGTCAGCTTGCGAATCCCGCCCCGCCTCCCCGAAGCAGCGAGCGCTTTGTTCCCCCCAAATCTCAGCACTCACAACGTTCTCCGCTGCCGTTCAGAACACTGCCTGGCCGCGCAGGCCTTCGCCTTTCTGCCAAGCGCTCCTTGGCCCGACAAGGGCCTATCTGTTCCCAAGCCCTTCGTTTGAGCATCTAGAAAAATGACTCAAGTCGATTAGCTATAAGCAAGGGCCGTGTTCTTGGCTCCCATCTCCAGTGTCTGTTCTAAGCAGCTAAAGGAGGCAGTTTTGGTGATGACTGCAGGCTACCCTCAGCTGCAGGTAGGTGGGGGGTGCACTTAGTGTGAAGGCTGGAGGGGCTGTTGGCAGCCAGCGCCCTGACTTTCGGGTGAGGAGAAGCAGCTGGCCTGGAGCATTCTGGGGCAGCCCAGCGCACCCGGAGCCCAGGTCATGCCTGGTGATGGCCACTTGTTTCTGTTGCTGTTCTACAAGCTCGCAGTGAACAGCTGCTCACTCAGGCCCAAGGCTGGGGGTGGGGGACCGGTGAGGGAGTCTCCAGATGCCTCTGTGTCCTCCTCCTAAGCGAGCGTTCCCGAGCGGGGGGCTCTGAGCGCCCCTGTGCTGGGAGCCTGGCGGTGGAGAGTTCTCACAACAATGGTGTCTGCATTGCCTTCCTGTTTCAGATGTATATAGCTCTCATTTCCTTGCACGCCCTCATCATGGTGGGATTCCACTTCCTGCGTTGCTTTGAAGAAGATTGGACAAGTGAGTATGGGCCGCCTTTTCCTGCCTGCTCCAGGGGTGGGACGTGACCCCAGTAGGGGGCTGGTTCTTTGTTTCTGTCTGGTGCCAGGGGCCAACCTCGTTTTATCAGATCTCCTGCAAGCCTATGGACTGATCAGGGAAGGAGGAGCAGAGGCCCGAATCTCCCTTCATGAAAAAAAGCAGCCCCTTAAAATCAGTTCCGCAGGTAAAGTCGTGAGGTGGACAGAGGCTATGGCCTGAGCCGAGCCCAGGGCTGATGCAGGGCCCGGCCAGGGGGCGTGTCCAGGAGTGGGAGGCCTGTCCACAGAGGAGAACCTTTGTTTCTCTGACTTGAAGCAAAGCACTTTATTCAAAGGTCATTTTATTCCAATCTTGCAGAAATCCATTTTTAACTTTCTGGCTAGGATGCGGAGGTTTTCTATTAATTTGTTTGGTTTTTGTGGTGGTGATTTTTTAACTGCTCAGTCACCAGTTTACATCAAGATTATAGACAGATCCTTCCCGCTTTAGGAAGTATCCCATTTAAATGTGAAATGCTGAAGAAGGAACTCCAGCCAGAAGATGGTGCAAATTCTAAGGGGAAAACTAGATGCTGGAAAAACAAATAAGTAAAATGTTAGAGAAGAATAAAACTGAGAAATGAGAAAAACAGTTTAGCTGCTGCAGGAATTACGAGCGGCCACCTGCCGGGCCAGCCCTGTCACACCTACCGCCTGTGGGACAGGTGGCCTGAGCAGAAACATCCCATGTCTCCTGTTTTTCCCTTGACGGGACCCTTTTCCGTTGGACTGTCTTTTAGAAATTTTGCTCTTCCTGTACACACTGACTTCTTGGGCATGTTCTTGCTCTTTTATCCCCCAGAACTCATGAGGCTGTGACAAGGACAGTGTCTTTAGCTCCCGCCTGGTTAGTAAGAATCTTTCCCTATTTCTGTTCATAGTTTGCGCCTGACCCCCGCTGTCTGGCGCAGAGAACCCCACATGTGGCCGTCAGCTTGGGCTGCCATAGCAGTACCACAGACTGGGTGGCTCGAACGTTTATTTCTCATCGTCCTGGAGACTGGGAAGTCCCGAGCAGGGTGCCGGCAGCTTCCATTCCTGGCGCAGGCTCTCTTCTGGTTTTGCAGATGGCCACCTCCTCCTTGTCCTCACATGGCAGAGAGAGAAAAGCAAGCTCTCTGGTTTCTGTTCTGATAAGGGCACTAGTGCCATCATGACCTCATCTAACCCTCATCTCCCCTCTGGGAGATACCATCACATTGAGGGGCAGTTGTGGCTTCACCGAGTGAACTGGGGGGACACCGTTCACCCACAGCACCATGTCCTCCTGTTTTCGTGAGCACTGCAGATCAGGCACATGCTGGGGGGCGGGGGCGGTCAAGCTAGCGGACGGTGCAGAGGAGACGGGGTGATGAGTGGGCTCCCACAGCCCGCACCGTTCTCTGGGACTAGGCCGGCCACCAGCGTGTTTCCCGTAAACATTCCGACAGTACACGCATCCTGCTAGGCCGGGGGTCCAGCTCAACTCCCGATGTGGCCTTGGCAACTTGATAGTAGAGTCTGACAAAGACAACTTATCACAAATGCTGCCCACCCGTCACCAGGTTAACAGACACAGGCAGCGATGAGAGTAACACAGACCGTCAACGAGGCAGTGTCTGTGTTTGGAGCGGAGCTGACAGGGGCCATTTTCATAATGCCCACGAAAGCCAGGCGTGGCCCACCGAGCTTGTTGAGCAGTGGCTGATTTCGACCTTGTAACAAGCCAGCAGGGTAGGAGAGATGCTCCCCACAGTGCAGATGACAAAAGTTGGGGGCTCACGGGGGTTGAGCAGGTTCCTGAGCTCACACAGCTAAGAGGGCCTGCGAGCCCAGCCTGAGTCTGGAGCGGAGATTTCCAGCCTGTCTGGACGATTCCAATACTCAGCTCTTCCCTGCACGTTCTTGATTGTCTTCGGCACAATTCCTGATGGCGGAGGCTTGAGACACCCAGTTCCTGTGGAAGCTAGCATGGGAGGGTGCAGGACAGTCTCCAAGGTGAAGGCCTGAGAATTGGCCGTGTGTGGCAGCAACTGCCATCACAGTTCAGCCCCGGATGAGCTGCTGGGCCATCCAGCTTGCGTACGAAGGGGCGGGGGGCTGTCTACCCCGTGAGGGCACTTAGAGTTGATATTAAAAGAAGGGTAGGGCGGTGGTTCCACATTCCCCGGATCTGGTTCCTGCCCCCTCAAACTCCATGCATAGCTCCAGGGGCCAGCCCCAGAGGGGGAGGATGCTTGCAAGTGTGCACAGTATGCACAGATAGGGGACAGGCCACAGCATGGGGCTCTGCCCCCAGCACCAGGCCCAGGGCAGCTCGGGGGCCGGGGTAAGGAGGGAGCAAGGCACCTCCATCTGGTGAGCACCCCCCGTCCTGGGCTGAGGCCAAGCTGTGCCAAGGCGCTCGCGTTTTTTCAGTCATTCGGTTGTACAGAGGGCACACCACAGCCCGGAGCCCCGACCTCTTGCCCACATTGCTTGTCGTCAGCAGCGCTCCGTGGCTGGTTGTGTAGCAGGGAGCCAAAGTCCCTGCCATTCTGGAGCCGGAGGTGTAGTGGGAGAGGCAGATGGCAAGCAAACACAGAAACACGGGATGCCACAGTGAATGGGACAGAGTCTTAGAGGGGGCATCTTAGTGAGAGCTTGTGACAGGAGTTGGTGCCGGGATCCACACCCCACCATATCTGCTCGACTTGGAGCCCACACCCTTCCTACCTCCCCGTTCGGCCCCAAGGCCAGGCAGGCAGCTGCCAGACCTGTGGCCACCCAGCCAAGCCCTGACCAGCAAGGACCTAAGGTGGTAAACCATCGGAGGCGTCGTTAAGTTCCAAGGGACATGTGAGGGGATACGGGCATTTAGATGAGACAGCCTGTGCCCTACCCCAGATTTGGGAGCTGAGTTCCAAGCTTGGTCCCTCCTGTGGCCCTCCTGACACCTCCTGTGATGAGCCAGCAGGGAGGCTCCGACGGGGAACTTAACCCCTGAATTCCCAAAGCCCAGTGAGGCCCGACTGCCCTCTCCGCCAGGGAGGCCGGTTGAGTCCCGGAGCAGCCGGAGCTGCGAGGTACATGTGCAGCCCAGGCTTGACAGGCACGGGCGGGTGTCAGAGAGGGCAAGACCCCACGGGCCTGCACTGTGGTACCACTGCCATCAGCAGGGCCCCCACCACCCTATGTGGGCCATATTCCCCCAGGAGGTTCCCGAGACACTGCCGTGATAGCAGAGAGCCAGAGAAGGGGCTTCCCCCTGCTCACCCCACCATCTCCCCCAGCACGTCTGCTTTTCTTATCGGTGGGTTGGATTTCTGATTTGGACTTTGTTCAAAGGATTCCACTGCTTCAAACAAAACCACACATATAGTCAACCTCGCTGCTCTGCAGTGGAGCCACTAGAGGCCTAGAGAGGGACAAGGACTTGTCTTGGGTCACACCCCAGGTCAGTGTGAGCTTGTAGGGGGGCGAGGAGAGTGAAAGCTCCTGCTCTGGGCCGGGCGGTGACTCCACACTCAGGGACTGACAATCTCAGTGACTCAGGGGCTCCCGTGGGCCTCACCTCCCACCTGGGTCAGGGCCCAGCCCAGCAGTCAGACTGCCCTGGCGAGCTTCAAATCCAAAAGCCACTGAGTGATCCTAGGTCCTGTCTTCGCCTCTCACCCCTGAACAGATACAGGTGCAGAGGGTGGCAGTGCCCAGTACAGAAATACCTGGAAAACTCACGGCCGGGACTGGACTGAGGCCCCTCCACCTGGGCCACCTGCAGTGTGCGCGCTGAGGAGGAGAGGGTCTCCTGTGGTGGGGTCAGGCCTTCATGCCTCGGCTCCGGGTCTTTCCGTGTGCCAGGCACTGTGCTTGGCACTGGGAGACAGACATCACAGGCTGGCCAGGGAAAGAGGCAGTAGCAAGGAATGGCACGTGTGAGGGAGAGGCAGCCAGGCGTGGGGCAGGGTGGTCCCCGCCGAGGCCCGGAGGCCCCAGGTCCTGCAGGGCCGGAGGCAGAGTGGCAGCCTTGGGGGCAGCGGGCAGCAGGCCACAGCCCTGAGCCCCACACGCTCCTTCTCTTTCAGAGTGCAGCTCCTTCTCGCCGCCCACGACGGTCATCCTCCTGATCCTGCTGTGCTTCGAGGGGCTGCTCTTCTTCATTTTCACGTCGGTGATGTTTGGGACCCAGGTGCACTCCATCTGCACGGACGAGACGGTAAGCGGACGGCCGGCCACCACCTCCGCGCCGGGGCTGGACCTGGGCAGGTGTTGCTGGGGCGCTGCTTGCGGGCCACACCTGGGAGCCCCAGGCCAGGCCCCGGCGTGCAGAAACACTGGGTCTTCACGCACACTCAGGTCTCCCCGCCATGGGGCTGGCGTGGCAGGTCACACCAGGAATGGGCCCTGCAGCCTTGGGGAAGGGCACCCTTGGCCACAAGTCCTTCCATCCTCCCAACATGGTTCTGTCTGACCGCTGCTTGGTGTCGGGCACTGTGCCGGGCACTGGAACGCCCTTCCCGTCCGGGGCCACAGGCCTGCAGACAAGGTAGTGGACAAAGGGCGCCCTAACCCGGGTGGCACAAGCAGGGTCAGTGTCCCAGAGGAGGCGATTTCGTGACTAGGTCCCGAGGGCGGAGTCAGGAGACAGCCCCACCTGGAGCCCCAGATCAGTTGGTAGCAAGCTCCCACCTGGCCTCCAGGTCACCTCTGCTTGGCCCAGCTCTGGTCCTCGTTGGTTGCCTTTTCCCTGTCCCCACCTTCCACCTACTCCCAGCTCCTTGTCTGGGAGCTTCGAAGCTGCTGGCTGGACTGGAGCCTGCTCCCCTGGGGCCACTGCCACCACCTCCCAACCTTCCTCAGAAGCCTCAAGGTGGTCAGTCCATGGCGTGACATGGGCCTTTCTTCCCTTGTTGGCTTTGGAGCCCAAGTAAGGGGTGCCAGAAGGAAGGAACAGAGTCATAAGGTCATGAATTCACCAGGGCACTACTCCTGGCTTCCCAGGGTCCCCTCCAGTGGCAGCTCTCAGCAGTCATCGAGGACCCCGAGGGGCTGGGGTAGCTTCGGGCCCGTTGGGTAGTCAGCCTTAGATGGAAGCTCACAGGGAGGCAGAGACCTCCCCATGGGTGTGGCACGTCAGCGTGTCACCGTGTCAGCGTGCAGAGGAGTACGACGCTGCCTGGCTGCCAGGGCGCCGTCATTTGTATCTGTGGGACTCCCAACAGTTTAGAAGTTGGGTGGCTCTCAGCAACTTCTTGCTTTTGTAAGAAATAACATCATTGCGAAAGAGTTTCTGTAAAAATAGCCACCAGCGATATAGATCCAGCCATGTATCCAAGCACTAAACGACATGACTTCTCTGCATGAGACCTGTGGGGACCAGAGGTGACTGTGCTGCCAGGCCACACACCCAGGGTCTGGGGGAGTCCGCAGGAGAGCTCGCAGGCCGTTCCTGCAGGGAGTCGTTGGGAAGGGCAGGGGAAGTGGGGAGGCCCCATGGGCCACGGGGACGGTGTCTTCCCCTCACCCCGGCCTTCCTGGTCCGTAGCCTGTGAACAGAGACTCAGACTGCGCTGTCCCCTCAGCCCCCCTCCCTGCTCCCCCACCTCACAGGAGACCGTGGCAGGCCGCCCCGGGCCGCGCTCCTGCCAGGCTGCTTCTCCCGTGCGCCGGGCAGGGCACATGCCCTGGCCCTGCCCACTGACCAGCCCCGTCTGAAGAAGGCGGGGACCGGCTTTCTTCGCCAGCCTCCATTTTTCCTTTGAGACTTAACGGGCAGGGGGCGTGGTACAGGCTCCGTGACAACTGCTGAGGTGGCCTCAGGTCACACTTCTCCCCATGAGACCTTGGCCATGACCGAGGCTGACTGGTCTGTCCGTGCGACCCCTCTAACCTGTACTAATTCCTTCTTCCTCGTCTGGTGACTTCTCCCCTCACCCATGGTCTCTCCCCCGCTGTCCCGCCGTCTCAGCCGTGCCTCGCCAGCCCCTCTAAGTAGGTGCTTCTTCACCTCCCAGGCTGGCGAGACTGGCAGCGCCCGAGCAGCCGTTTGATTCGTTCCTTTTTTTTTTTGTCTGCAAAGTGGTCGTACTAACTTCAAACTTCCAATGAACTGATCCCAAGTCACGATCGCCAGCTCTGAGGCTTCCTGAAGCCTTCACAGCCCTCCCACACACAGCCCAGCACCCGGCCAGAAATGCTTCTGCAGAGCCCAGCGAAGTCCCCAAAGTCTGCGTAGATGTCCCCATCACGTGACAAAGCACATCGGATCGGCAGACTAGGAGCAATGGCTTAGGTGCCTGCTGACTGTGCTCATTCCCCTGCCCTTCCTGGGGGGACTTGTGAACATGTGCCCACCCCGCCCCACAGAACAATATGACTTTTTTAAAACATTTTTATGAGAGAAAGGGAAGAAAGATGTATTATGTAGTTAGCTTTATAGCTTTGACGAGGAAGCGTTGACTGCGTTCACCTCAAGCTAATGGACACCCCTCCCCCAAACCCACAGCAGTAAAGTGCTTGACTGAAAGTATGATTGTTCTTGTTTTCAGGGAATAGAACAATTGAAAAAGGAAGAGAGAAGATGGGCTAAAAAAACAAAATGGATGAACATGAAAGCCGTTTTTGGCCACCCCTTCTCTCTAGGCTGGGCCAGCCCCTTTGCCACGCCAGACCAAGGGAAGGCAGACCCGTACCAGTATGTGGTCTGAAGGACCCCTGGCCAGCATGGCCACTCAGACACAAACCACATCACAGCACTACCGTCCGATCCATTTTCATGAATGTTTAAACTGAGAAAAAAAAAACTACTCTAAAACTTTTTTATGTCTCAAGTAAAATGGCTGAGCATTGCAGAGAAAAAAAAATGTCCCCATGTTTGATTTTTTAAAGATCATCCTTTCTATTTTTTGGTGACCGAAGCTGCTCTTCTTTTTTCCTTTTTAAAATCACTTCTCTGGCCTCTGGTTTCCTCTCTGCTGTCTGTCTCGCATGACTAACGTGGAAGGCGCTGTGTCCAGGCCATGCCCACTTCTACTAACTGAGCGAGACGTGATGCTGGTGCGTGGATGGACCAGTCCGGACCCCTGGTTGGGGAAGCTTAGGAGGGCCCGTGACCTCCCACTGCCCAGGAGGCAGCCCCCAAATGGGACTTAAAACCTCATCGAAGATGGATGCTTACCCCCGGTGGCCTAGCGGGGCAGGATCAGGGCTGGAGCCCTAAGCAGGGCCCTTGACACAGTGACCTCATCCCTCAGTGGACAGTTTGCCTCCCAATCCACGAAATCAGTTGCTTGCCTTGTACTTTGTGGACTCGGGGTGTGTGGAATGACTGGGAGGGCGGGGGGGTGGGGGCAGGTGAAGGGGTCTTATTTGTGGTCTGAATCACCAGTTACATTCCCTAGGATTATTTGGGAGAGTATGAAGGAAAGAAGTCTTTCCAGTTCAAAATGCCTTATACAATCAGAAGAAAAAAATCACGTAATGTCAGGCGAGCGCCATGCTCCTCTGTTCCGTCCGCTTGCTTTCTCACCAGCCCCCGCCCCCTGCCCTCCTAGCAGGAATTCGGCCAGCAGTGTCACTGCTGAGACAGCCGCGCCCCAGACGGGCAGCTCCGCCATCAGCCCTTCTTCCTCATTTTGTAAATCTCCAAAGTGGGTTCACTTTCTGATGTGTTAGACCCGTAAATGTGCACGTACCCACATCTCGTCTGTTTTAACCTGGGAGACTCGTCCTGACGTGAGACAGACCGCGATGCGAGGGCGACCTTCCAGGCCCCGAGCTTTGCAGAGCTGGCAGATGGCCGTCCCCGTCCCCGTCCCTGGAGGCGGCAGGCACACCTGAGCCTTCGGTGCTGGGGCTGGTAGCTTTTCCGCTTGGGGACGCTTCCTGTGTGGAGTCACCTGGAGGAGCAGGGCCCGGAGACTGGGGTTGGTGAGACAGGGAGCACCCATCAAATGCGAAAACCACAGAAATCAGAATCCTAACCATCTGCACTCTCACACGTGGATCTGTTTTTTTAAGCAATCACCACAAACCTCTTTTCTCAGCTTTTGCTTGGGGTGGGGGTGGGGGACAAGGTCTACTAAATCCAGGCTTGGATCGGGGGGACCGTGAATCTAGCCATGTGACTTTTTTCAGAAAACTAAGTGGAACATGCTGCCTCTTCACTTCTGTCAGTGCTTCCACATGGAAACAAAATGCAATAAAATTTTTCCAAAGCCCGTTCTGATTGCGCTCTGCTCTCGGCCTTACCCTGCGGGGAGAGCCGATGGTCCAGCCGTCGTGAGTTTGGGTGTTTTGTGTTCATTGCTTCCTCTCTTGAATGTGGTTTTCACTGTGTTGTTCTTAAAGGCCGTTCAGTCCCCGTCTTGACCAAGCTCGCCCAAGCTCGCCCACCGGGCTCTGCGGCCCAGATGCCTTCCCTGTGCTGTGGATCCTCAGTTGCTACAGAAAAGGTCTTCAGGTCTGCGGCGTTTGCGTCTAGGGTTGGCTGGGTGTGGGGGGTGAGACCGTTTTCCTCTGCCCACCCAGTGGGCAGCAGAGGAAAGTGCTGACAGCCTGCCAGACGGCCCTGGCGTGTGCTTCGAGGGGTTCTCCATCACCCCTTTGGTGTTTAACCAAAGAACTCTGTGACTCTGTCATTAACTTTGACTTGGCTCCACTGCGCTCTGTCTGCTGCGGTCAAGGCTGAGGTTGGCAGGCTCTGGCCCTTCGGGCCCCACCCCCTGGGAGGCCAGGGAATAGTTCCAAGTGTTTGGATGCCCTCCACCCTATCTTCAAGGGCATTTTTTTTAAAAGTGACCCAAGTTCTTTTCCCCCATGGAATTACTAAGGAATGCAGTAGATAATGCTGAAGATGTATTTTTTTTTGAGTCCTAAAGATAGAAGCTCATCATTTAAACCTGAGCAACTGCGTCTGTCCCCCGAGAGGAAGGCTCCTGCCGAATCGCCCTAGTGATTCCGCCTCTGGGGTTTTACGAGGCCTTTCACCGAAAGGATGAATGTCCCCCACTCTTCAAGCTAGAGGGCAGCGCTGCCCTCAGAGGACAGGCCTGCCACAAGGTCCCCTGTGGGAAGTGATCCCGGCTTCGTTTACATTGAGACGGAGAACACGCTGAGAGCACAAGGCGTGTGGCTGTCATTTACAGTGTAGTGAGCGGTCTCCAGCCTGGCGTGGCACAGGAAGCAGTGGGCCTCTCCTGAACTCTCCTCAAGATTCCCAGACGTCTAATGAAAGAGGACGCTTCTCTACACCAGGGGTCTCCAAATCCCGGGCCGTGGCCAGTGGAGGTGAACAGCAGGCGAGCACACCAAGCTTCACCTACACTTGGGGCCGCTCCCCAGCGGCATCACCGCCTCAGCTCCACCTCAGGTCATCAGGCATTAGATTCTCATAGGAGCACCGGTCCCTGGTGCCACAAAGGTTGGGGACCGCTGCTCTCCACAAAGGCAGCGCAGCTCTGGGGCTCAGTGCTGGGTTCTGACTGGCAGCAGTGAGTGGCGCACACGTGGGAAAATGCACCAACAGCAGCCGCGGCCTTTCAGAACGTGGGCTCTGCAGAGCGGAAGTGGAAAAGGAAGAGGAAGGTGACGTGGCGAGTGGGATTAGGAGACTCCTTCCCACCTGTCAGCTTCAGGTTCATATTCCTGGCAACCAGGCTGAACATGCAAAACCCCTAGGTCCAAACAAATCTGCAGATTTACATCGGCTTGGTGACATCACACACGCAAGATGAATTTGGGTAGCAGTGCATGTGCCGAGTCTTGTTTTAGTCGTAACCATTTCATTTTTGTAATACTTTTTTCTTGGAAGAACCAAAAGTAAGACACCTTGAATAACCAGCTTTCGCTCGTTCTGGCAAGGCCGCCTAGAAGGTTAGAATCCACCTTCCTAATGCAGGAAGCTCTCAGATGAGCTCAATTTAGGAAAAGTTTATCAACCACGTAGGTGAGGTCGCATCGCACAGAAGCCCCAGGGCTTGGGAGGCAGGTTGGACTGTCCCAGCCAGGCTAATGGGTCTTAAGTTTTTCTCGAGACTTACAATGCGTCAGCCTGAGGGGTGAGCCAACCAGGGGTGCGGAGGCCCAGCCAAGAAGGGGCCCTTAAATACCAAAGAAATGTGGAGAGAAGATTTTGCTAGCGTCACTCTCGAGAGTCTGTTGGAGACGCACCGAGGCAGCACATCCGAAGGGTGGTGCCCAGAAGAGCAGCAGCGGCAGCACCTGGGAGCTTGTTGCTTGTTAGAAATGCACATTCTCAGGCCCCATTCTGAGGGCGGGGCCCAGCAGCCTGGATTTCAGCAGCCCCGCCGTGAGTCTGACGCACGCTCTAGTCTGAGAATCCGCGTGGGGCTTGCGGGGGTCGCCTTACAGGTGGTCCCTGCTGCGTGCTGCGTGCTGCTGGGCTCGGTGGCGCTGAGGGGCTGTGCCCATGCGGCCCCTCTTCCCTCATAACCCGTGGCCTCCTAGCAAATGAGCGCTGAGAAAACAACGTGTCTGAAGGGGAGCCAAGACACTGGTGTGTCCCGCGGTCCTGCATATCTAATCTGTCCGATGGCTTCTGGACACCAACAGGCCCTTTGGGTGAAGAACTGGCCCAGAAGGGCAAAGGGAGAGAGTAGCTGGGGTCCTCCAGATGGGCGTCCAGATGGGCGTGGTGTGGGTGAGTCGTCGGAGCCTGGGGTGGACACGTGCACACATCCTGGCCCCTCATTTCCCTCTGGGGGCCTCCACGCCCATGGGGCTTTTTCTCGTGTCTTGTAAATACACGTCTGAGCTGAGAACCACATCACAGAAGATAAGGAATTCACAGTGAAACAGACACAAGCCACTGGCCAGTCCACCCTCCCACACCGAAGACTTCCTTTCCCCACCGTCTCCCTCAAAACACGGGTCTCAGCTCCCCTGCAATCGTGGTTAAAACCCCTCTCTTGACACACTGCGGATGGTCACCCAGGAAAGGATGCAGGATCCCCAAAGCAAGTCACCTCAGTTGGCCATTGCCGCTTCTGCTCAGCAGGGCCCAGCTGGTGAGGGGCTAGTCCGCAGGTCGAGCGGTGTCCTGTGCTCATGAATCACATGCGGCTCCCTCGAGACTGTCAACAAGGTCCATTTTCTGAAACAGCTCTTTTATCTACTTGTAAAAGTAACACCTGTGCATTGGTGAAAACTTGGAGTGTGTGAGAAGTCCACAGAAATACAAATCATCTAAAACCCCATCCCCAAAGCTAACCACAGTTTCCATGATGATGTCATGTGCAACTTTGCTTTCTTTGCTTGCCACCACGTGGACAGAATCTTCCAATGTCACGTAAAAATGTCCGAACACCATTTTATAACTGCATAGTGCTCTGCTTTACAGGATAATTTACATAGTCATTATTAGACATTTCGATTGTTTCCAACTTTTCATTATTATAACTCTGTTCAAGATTGTATTGCAGAAATCTTTGTCTCAGATTATTTTTAAAAACTTTTTACTGTGAAACAATATCAGACTGACAAAAGTGGTTAAAATAGAACAAAGAGCTCCCATATACCCTTTAATCAGTCCTTTTACTGTAAAAATTTTACATAACCATAATACGAATATAAAAACCTGAAGTTTATTGATACAATACTATTAATTAATCTATATACTTTATTCAGACTTCTCCAGTTGTCCCACTAATATTCCTTTCTGTTCCAGGACGCCACAGTGCATCATTTGTCACATCTCTAGTCTCCTCCAATCCATGAGGGTTCCTCAGTCTTTTTCTGTCTTTTATGAACTTGACCTTTTTTTTCAATTGAGGGGAAATTCATATAACAAAATTAACCATTTTAAAGTGCCATTCGATGCATTCATAATATTATACAAGCACCACTTCTATCTGGTTCTAAAACATTTTCACTAGACTTTGAACCTTTTGAAGATTATGGGCCAGGTATTCTGTGAAATATCCTTCTATATGCATTCATCTGGTGTTTTCTCGGGACTAGACAGGTCGTGCGTTTGGGCCAGGAACACTGCTGAAGGCGTTCTGTCTTTCTCCATGCACTGTATGTGAAGGCACATGATGTTGATACGTCTCATTATTGATGATGTTGACTTTGACGTGGCTAAGGTGACATCTGCAGTTTCCTTACCGTAAAGTTATTGTTTTACCCTTTGTAATTAATAAGTATCTTACGAGGAGACACTTTGAAATCAGATTCTTTAACCTACACGTTTTTCAAAAGCCAAGAAACTTACATCTCTGTGATGGCGTGGGAAGAAGTAGCCCAGGGGATGGTCAGATCTCAGTCTGCGTGCGTGCCTCAGTGTCTTTCTGCTTAACAGAAAGGATTAGAGACCAGTTATGCAGGATCTTGTGTGAAAAGGAAAACCTAGAACGAGGTACTCGGGGCCATTCTGAGGGAGTTGGGTGAATGAGCAGGGCCCGTGGCTGACAGACCCGCCGCAGGTCCCCTGGCTTCTGGAAGAGACGGAGAAAGCCCAAGCCCTCTGGCGGGCGAAAGCCTCTGTGGAGGGTGTCGTGGGCCTGCAGAGCTGGCCTGGCTGCACCTTTAACTCTTTGAAGCTTCTCCCCTTACCCAACACGCTCTTTCTGTGGCCAGGTGGCTGAGTCGCAGCCAACACCCAGCGGCAGGTGAGTGGGCAGCTTGGGAGAGGCCATAGGGTGTGTCTACTGCATGAGCGGGCCTGACGCCAGCCTTTGCCTCCCCACAGTGACCCTGTGCTCCCTCCAGCTGCCCGCTGCATGTTGTCACCAGCTGCACACACATCTCCCTCCCCTCACGTGTCGTTTGTATCCTGTGCTCTCCCCTTCACCCTGTCATCATGCTAAGTTTGCTGCGCCTACTATGGGGGTAGTGGCTTAGAATACCTAGGGAGGTGTCACCTTTTTAGTGGTCTTGGGACAGGTGGCCCAGCGCACGCCCGGAGAAGCTTGGGATGTTTACTAGACCACTCAGCTGCCTGGCCCCTGTGCACAGCTGGCCCTGCTTAGCGAGGCTGGGCAGCCCTCACATCCGTGGGAGGAAGCGGGGAGGGGAGGGCCGGGGGCCGGTGGGAGGCACCGCCCAGTTCCTCAAAGGCCCTGCTTGCTGTGCCACACCACGCCACCCCCCACCCGTGCCCCCTCACCTTCTGAGGGGCCTCCCAGCCCAGGATGTGCCCTGGGCCGCAATGTTCTGCTGTGCCAGGGCTGGGGGGGGGTGTGCGCGAGGGCGCAGCTGTGCCATGTTGACCCCATTTATCCCATTGTCCCTCCAGGGCATCGAGCGCCTCAAACGAAAGCATCAGCCCAGGGAGTACAGGGGCAGCTGGAAGTTGGTACAAGACATCTTTGGTGGGCGCTTTTCCCTGAACTGGTTCAATCCCTTCTCCGGACCATGGCATCCAAAGCCGCTCAGTGACAGGGACTGGGTGCAGCAGGTGGCATCAACGTCAGAGACCGACAATACGGAAATGACAGAGGAGCGTTCAGGGGAGAGTAAGGACGAGGACTCTGTGGAGGTGACAGATGAGTGATGCTGCTATGGGGAGAGCCGGACTTGAAGAGTCGCTGTCAACCTGGCGTTGTGGCCACAGGGCTCACGGGCACGACGCGCTCTCCTGCACCCCGCTGCCTCCCTCAGGCCACTGCCACCCTCTGTAACCCCTCCTCCCTCTCCCCACGTTGGGCCAGGTTGGGGTGGGGGTGGACTAGGGTGACCGAGGACAAGACTTTCTCTGGGTCTAAGGCGTGCCCGGAGACGGACTGCCAGGAGCATCCGCCTGGGCATCCTCACGCAGCCAAGGGAGCTCTGAGCAGGGCAGCCCAGGGCAGGAAAGAACGTGCCTTTGGCGTTTCTCGTGACGTCTGTCTTCTCTCGGGAAGGTTGGGGCCCTGCCTTCTGGCTTCTGAGAACTAAGGCCATGACATCATGAGGGAAAGACGGGGCAGGGACACCACAGGGACGCAGGGTGGGACACTGACATCAGGAAACCAGTCAGGAAGGGGCTCCCCCTGCTGCCCGCCTGAATCAGACCTTCCTCGTACCTAGGCATGGCAGGCTTCTAGCGTTTTATCATGTAGTTCCATAGATGCCAGACTCTTCCCTGAGTCAGACAGCATGGAGCTGTCCTGCCGTGGCTTCAGGTCTGTCCATTCACAGGTGGAGTGGGGAGCAGTGGGAAGGACCTATTTAGAGCTCCTGGGGACTCACCCACCTCCCCCATGAGAACTTAATTTTACTTTCCCTCCTGGCAGGAGTCTAACAGCTCACATGGGCACAACTAACCAGAAATCTGGCAGAGCAACTGGGAAGGCAGGGGCTCCCACACTCAGACTGTAGGCCTGTTTTCTTGGTCTGTATCAGCTTTAATATTTATTGACGATGAGGTAGGCAGCCCAGGTCGGCTCTGCAGCCCGTGACGGCCCAGCCAGGGCAGGGCGCAGCTGCCTCCCACTTTGGGGTATAGCTGTTCTCTGACCATGGGCCCCATAGGTTGTCTTAACCCCAGGGCAGCCCTAGGGGCATCCGCATGGTGGAATGTGCACAGACTCCCCGGGGAGGCAAGGTTAGAGGTCAGAGAAGGGAAGCGGGTCACCAGTCTCGGGGTGCACTAAACCCCAAGGTCCTAAGGAATATCCTCACACGAGCTTTAAACTGCTCTTCCCTGGGGCCAGTTTGGTCCGAAAGCAGAGTTGTCCACCAGCCCCAAAGCCATTGTTCTTAGATCGGTTGGCGGGGAGACATTTTACTTGCAGAGTGGGAGCCAGCCCCGCTATCCTCACTGAGGCCACCTTGGCGCAAGACCTAGGCCATGGCCCGTTCTGGGAGGGTTGGGCTGGGCTGGGCCGCAGCCAGTGTCATGTGGGTAACAGCCTGATCCATCCTGAGCCTCACGTCCTCACATCAGTGACCACAGTGGCATTCTCTCTCTTGTGGCGGTGCTGACAACATAACATTCTGCTCGGCCTCAAACTGACAGCATTGAAGCTGATGTCAAAACGAAACCAGGGCCTACCAGGAGGGGGGCGGGGTGCGAACCTTGCCTTTCTCTGAATAAAAAGTTCTTTGCTCGACCTCAGTGGCTAGAGTCTCCCATCTTCAGCAGGAGATTCCAGTCTAGACCCCTGGACAGTGTCCTTCCTCTCAAGTCACCTCAAAGAAAGCGTCCTTTCTCCCATTTGCAGCATGGGAGACCAGCAGCACGCAGGCTCTAGGCTGCACGTGGGGAGTGACTATACCCTTCTCTCTGGGTCATCTCCCGCGTGATATTCCCAGCAGAAGGAAAAATCACCTTTCATGCCGTAAGCATTTGTTAAATACCTGTATGCCAGGAAGGCAGGCATTTGGGGCAAGAATCCCCAGGATTGAGGGTTTTTGACTTTACAGTCCACCTCACCACCCGAATGTCATATAAATAACACACAAAATAACCATCATTCAACCAACACATATGCACGCCTCTGCCAGAATACGTGCAGTGGAGTTACAGCCTGAGGGAGGGGCTGGGTGTCCTGAACGAGACCCCCACGTAATGAAGCCCAACCCCCTCGGAAAGCGTCCCAACCTGGGAAGCACAGATGGCTCCCCAAGTGCCCATGTGACCCCCGGCACAAGATGCTTTAAGATGCTTGTTCACAGAAAGTAGTAAGTGACCCAGGGGACCACAGTTATCTTGAAGCTGTCAGAGTTTAATTTAAAGACGCCGATCCTTTGAGCAAGTCTCTGGAGGGCAGAACAAGAAGGAAGGGCTTCAGTTAACAGCAGAGCTTCAGTTGGCACAAGGAGGTGCCTCTTCCCAGGATGACAGACCCCCGCTCAGGGGAAGGGGCTCCCTCCCCTGGGCCTGCTTGAGGTCTCTGAGAAAGGGCAGGCGGCCTCCTCCTGGAACCTTCGGATAATCTTCTACATATAAGATGTCATCTTCAAACAAAAACAGTTTTACTTCCTTTCCAATTTGCACGCATTTTCTTTCTTGCCCAACCGCTCTGGCTGGAACATTCAGTAACGTGCGAACGGAAGTGGGGAAAGCACCGATCTCGGGGGGAAAGCTTTCAGTGTTTCCTCGAGCATGATGCTTGCTTCAGATGGCCTTTGTTAAGACAGTTTCCCTGTAGTTTGCTGAATGTTTTTATCACAAAAGGGTGAATTTTGTCAGGTGTCTTTTCTGAATCAGTTGGGGTGCCCCACCATTGCCTCATGACCCTAATCTCATCAGTTCTTAGAGCTGCTCATCAAAGTTCCCTCCTGATCCAATGGCCATGTCTCAGGCTTCACCTTATCTGACCCTCAGCGGGGTCAGGCCGGGTGATCACTCCTTTTTCTGTAGACGCTTCTGGACGCCACACTTGCCTGGCCATCCTCCCAGCTCACCGCTGTCTCTGCTTGCTTGTCTCGCTGGTTCCTCCACATCGCCCTGACTTCTAGACACTGGAGTTCTGGAGCTCAGTCCTTGGGGTATCGAGGAGGCAGCGTGAGAGAAGTTGGGGAGAGGTGGGCTGAGCCCAGGTCCCTATCAGTAGGAGCTGTGGGAGTTTTAGAAAATGGTGCCATGAGGAATGAGGGGGGCAAGAGAGGCACCCCCTGCAGAGAGAGGAGGAGCCGGCCTGGAAATGACCCTTTTACCCCCAGTACCCATGTCCCTTTCTAAGCAGAGAATGTATGAAGAAGCCCTGGGGCCAGTGGCCAGGCATGGGAGAGCTGAGAGGGCGAGGTCACACTTGAAGCTATGCACGGGAGGCTGTGCAGGCAGCACACCGATTCTGAACTACATTCACGTGGTCTAAGACACAGATAAGTCACGAGAATCTGGGAAAGAAAATCAGAGACAGAAGAGGCCCCAGGTGAGATGACAGGGTAGGAGCGACCTCTAGGCCAGTTTTCTTTCCTAATAAGTAAAATAAAACTAGTCCCCAAAGTGGGGTCAAGCTTTTCTCCGTGAGGCCCAAGAGAATGGACAGTCCCTCCTGACTCTGAAGAGCGCCGGCCTGGGTGGTGTCAGGAAGGGACCATGCGCTTGGGCGGGACCATGCGTTAGGGCTCGGCAGGCCACAGAGCGGCTGGGCCCCAGGCCTGGGGCAGGGGACAGGGGGCGTCAACTCCACTCCAGGAACTGCAGCTCCCCCTGGCTGCTCCCTCTTACTCCAAAAACTTAGATTAAAAAAAAAAACTGTAGGAAAGAATCAGGATTCCACACTTATTACTTCATACTTATTTTGTAGTTGTAACTTACAAAATCAGCATCAATCTAGTTTACCTCCTCCTGCCGTACACAGATAGCCTGACACGTCAGCGCCAAGTCCTCGGAAGGCCGCCCCAGTCGCTGATTCCCGTGTTGCATGACTGGCCCGTCAGGCCAAAGGACTACAATTACAGCTTAGTTCAAGTTCACACACGAAGCCGAGCAGCCCCAGGGACCGAGGCTCATTGGGTGGGCCCGGGAGGGTGAGCGTGCAGATGTCAAGGTGGCTTCAAGCAGAACACTGCCGAGCTTGCTTCCCCTCACAGAAGCTGGAGCTGCCCCCCAAAGCTGCTTGTCAGAGGCCTGCTTCCGTGGGCAGCATCTCCCTGCACCCCCAGAGCACCCTGGGATGTGTCCTTCCGGCACGTCCACCCCGCCACACGATGCTACTGCTGCTTGAGGGGACGGGCCTTCCCGACTGGCGGGAGAGTCCTGTGGGTCAGGGTCAGTCCGCAGAGGATGAGGAGCGCTCCGCCCCACCACAGGACCTCCTGGCACTCTCCGTACAACACGAACCCCAGGAAGGCCTGCAGGGCAGAGAGGGCGGTGAGGCCGGGACGCCCGACCTCCCCTCCCGCAGCTGAGCGCCCTCCTAGGACAGGAGGAAAGATCTAGAGTCACAGGTCTGGGGCTTGACACCCAGCTGTCAAGTCACGCTCCTCATACCTTCCTCACAGCACTGGACCCCAGCGAAGGGGACAAGAAAGACCAGCAGAGGCTGGCAGCTAGGCCCAGCATGCAGCTGGTCCCTGGTGTCCGCTGACCCAAGCCGACCTACCACGTCCTCCCTCCCTTGACTGCAGGACAGACTGGACTCAGCCCACCTGGCTGGTCTCGGGCCACCGGAGGGAAGAACCTAGACCCTCCGTGTGTCATGCTGGAGTTCACAGGCCCTGGGAGACCGCTGGGTTGTGCAGAGACCAGAATGAGGGCTCCAGCCTGAACGAGCAGCAAGCAGGCTGCCTTTACACTTGGACTTCATTCCCACCTTGAGAATTCCTCAGTTTGACAGATTAGGGGAGCAGCCACCAGGGGTCAAGCCACAGCCCAAACTCTGCTTCAGTCCCTGTCCTCTCTCCTATCTGGGAAAGCAGGGTTACCCAAGGACGACCCACCGAGGACCCAGGTATGGGACAGGGGGACCGTACCAGGCTACTCACCGAGCTGAGGATATTTGAAAAAGTCACCGTGACAGATGCAATGGCTGAAGACATGGAGAAACTGAGGCCTCGGCTAAAGAACGTCCACATCAGAGAATTGGTGATCGCCATCACAATAATGCCTAAGGCGCAGTAGCCCACATTCACCTGCAGGAGAAGGTGTCACTGTGGCCATGACTAGCCTGGGCACTGCGACCAGCAGTTCCCCTCACAGCACACCCAAGGCCATGGTTACTAGCAGCCGGGCCCCTATTGAGATCCCATCAGCCTGGGGGGCCTCAGCTTTCCTGTTATGCCTTTGCTTAACCCTCAGTGGGCAACACACCCATTTTATAGCTGAAACAAATTCGGAGATAACACTTATTTGGCCATCTTGCTGGCCACATGACCTTGGGCAGAAGTAAAATGGCAAGCCATCACCAGTATTTTCTACTTCACACCAGTCCTTCATTAGTCCCACACTGAACAGTGCTGGAAGCTCTGTCCCAGAGGGCCAAGTTGTTATTATTTGGTCTGTAGTGTGAGTAAACCAAGGGCAGAATCCTCACTTCCTGGCTCCTGGTAAAGCGCAAATCAGTCACGTCTCTCTCTTGTGCAGGCTACAGCCACTCTGGCTTGTCCCACTGGGCATTCCTGAGCTTTCACTCTGTGCCAGGCCCTGGACTGTTTTAAGTGCATTCTCATTTATTCCTTCACTTCATCTTACAGATAAATGACCTGAGGCATGAAGTAACTTGCCTAAAGTGCCACAGCTGGTGGGAGTTGGCAGGAATCAAACCCAGGCCTTAACTAAGGCCCAGCCCTGCCTCGAGAAAACCACCTGACACTATCTGGAGATCCTAGCTTCATCTAGAGAACTAGCAAAGTTCTCGCTCTCCCTCCTCCCCTCCCCCAAAGGAGAGAGCCTTGAGAGATCTTGAGAGGCCTCCTACACAAAGGGCATGCAGCCCTTTGTGTCCAGTTAGCAACCTGCCAGTGGACAAAGCTGCTTCCTCTGGAGGTTGTGCCCATCTAAACACCATACCCTTATTTCTCATAAGTTTTCCAGCAGCTGAACAGGTAAGTGTCTTAAGGGGTGTCTTCATATAACGCACATAAGCACTGTGACAGTGGCAGGTTGCTTATATATAGGGTTATGAAGACCTGGTGCACAATTAAAGACCAGAAAACCTCATGTCTCATAGGCACTCATCCTACTTTGGACCACTTCCTACAAGAATTAACACCCAACAGGATACTTACGTCCAGCATGGCAGCTCCCACTGGATTAGCCCTAAATAGGCTTAAACCTAAAAAATCAGCCTGTCCCCCGACCAGGGCAGGGCCCAACCCTGGGTTTCAGATGCAAAGAGCTATACACATTAGCAGATATGGGGAGGTAGCTTAGGCGTTCTCAGCATCAGGGAAATGCCCAGAGCGTTTCCCAAACTCTCAAGTTTCCAGGCAACAGGATAAACCGGTCAAAACACTTGTCAATTACGGAGTAAAGAGATGGGCTTCTCACATTAAGACTCATGTGAAGAGAAACGTTCAGGTACAGGGGCTTAAAATGAAAGGTGGATAGTAAATGCAGGACGTGTGCGTCTTCCCCAAGAGGGAACTAGTCTAATCGGCGGACAGACTTTAGGTCCCTGGAAAGGGAAGAGGCCTCAGTTCCTGACGTCTCTTACCGCCTATACTTCATTGAGTCGAGGGCTGCTCTCCCGTACCAACTGATGGCAGCGCCCGGCTGCGAACTAGGCCAGAGAGACCGGCTGAGGTGGCTAACTGTGCCCCAAGCCCCGCCCCACCCGGAGCCCACGGGCCCCACAACGCCCCTCCTGCGCTTGGCCCACACGCCCGCCCGCCCGCCCGCCGCCGCCGCCGCGCCCCGGGATCCACCTCGCTGCCGAAGGCCAGCTTGGCGGAGGCGGCGGCCAGGGCCCCGAACGCGCCAGCGCACAGGCAGTAGATCACGCCCCAGAAGCGGCGCCGCATCGCACCAGCCTGGAGGTGCGGGGGGAATTCCGCGGGGGCGTCGGGATAGACTGCCGAGGTGCCCGTGGCCATTGTGCCCACCGCCGCCTCTCCGCGAGCCAGCCGCGCCTGCCACCGGCAAGGCCGAGCGCGCGCTGCGATTGGACAGTGGCCTCACGTGATGCGATGCTCGCGTGAGCAGAAGGCCAATCCGGTCCCGCGAGGGCCTCGCGGGGGCGGGACCAGCAGGGTGGGCGGGGCCACCGCAGGCGATGGGCGGCCTCCAGGATTCGGTTTTTTAGGTTTACCCGCGAGCGCCCCGGGACCGCTGTCTGGGGCCTGGACTCTGGTACTATGTGGTTGCTCTTGCAGAAGAGCTATTCGCAGTCTAGTAGTCCCAGTTCTTGCCACTCGGTGTGTCCGGCATCAGCTTCCTCTGGGAATTTAATATGCCGAATCTCGGGCTCTGCTCCAAACCCATTAATCAGAATCCGCATTTTGACAAGACCTCCCACCCCACACAGGGGATCCACCTACACCTTCCAGTTTGAGAACGAAAACGGAGAGCTGCTTCGGCAGAGGGCGCTAGAGACCTCCAGACACCGCAAGAAGGCGGTAGGGTTTCGACAAATCAAAGGGCCCAGATGGATACAGGCTCATTGCAGGAAATTTAGAAAAGATGTTATCCATAATGACTCCACCGGATAGTCAGGATTAACATTACTTCTAATTTCCTATGCATTTAAATGTTTAAAAGCTTTTCGTTTAATAAGCAGTACATTTCTTTGAAAAAAAGTGCTGTTAAATCTACGAAAGACTAACATCCACTCTCCAGGAAAATCAGTTATTGGACTACTTTTTCTCCATGCGTATTTAGTTTTATGTATAGCGCACATTAAAAAAAAGTTTACATATATGCATGCGACTTTTTAAAACATGATTTTACAATGAACATACTGTTCAGCACTTTTTATTGTCTTCCACTCAGTAACTTCATGGAAGTCCTTCCTTGGCACGGTGGTTTTATGGCTCAAATCAAAGCATGGTACAAACGGTCCCATTTTGCAGTAAAGGAAACTGAGGCTCAGACAGGCACCATGCTGCTGAACGGGGTTGTGAGAACCCAGCTCAAAGATGATCGCCTTCTGAAAGCTCTGATGTCACTTGGTACCTACTGAAAATAGAGTGGCATTGCACTTGATCAACTCTGCATGCTTTTAGAGTATGAAACGAGCCTTCTTAGAATGATGCCTCTACCAGCATCTCATAGCCACGTCCTGTGTAAAGCAGTCTGTGCTACTCCCCACCCTTCACACCAGTCCTGTCTCCCTGCTAGCCTGCAAGCCCCCTCTCCAACTTTACCTTTTTCTCTTCACTGTGTCCATTTTTCCGTCTTTTTTGTTCAGTTCGGTTACAAAATGAGGACATATTCGAGGCCAGGCCCTGTTCCAGGCAGCCCAGTTGCCAGGATGACTAAGATCCCTGCACTCCTTGGGTTCTGGCTTCTTGCAAAAATCTCAGTTCCAACTCTGTCCTGAGCTGGCCTAAGCACCTCCCTTTCCTTGCTCTGAGAGGTATTGTGGGTTGAATTGTGCCTCCTCCCCACCCCTCCCACCCCCAAAGAAAAGGCTACGTTGAAGCCTTTATCCCCCACACTTGTGAATGTGGTCTTATTTGCTTATTTGGAAATAAGGTCATTGCAGATGTAATCAAATTTACATGAGATCATTAGGGCGGGCCCTAATCTAACTAATGTCTTTATAAGAAACAGACAGGGGAAAATGCCACATGACCATGATTGGAGGTTTGCAATGTACAAGGCAAGAACCGCCAAAGATTGCTGGCAACACCACAAGCTTAGAGGGGCATGGATCAGATTCTTCTCTGGGGGCCACAGAGAGACCGACCTTGCCAACACCTTGATTTTGGACTTCTAGCCTCTAGAACTGTGAGAGAATATAACTTCTGTTGTTTTAAGCCATTCAGTTTGTGGCAGTTTGTTGCAGAACCCCAGGAAACTCATACAGGTGATAAGGACTCAACCTTCTTTATTACCAGCTTCAATATCCACCTGCTCCCACCTTCAAGGCAGTAGTGTCTCTTCTCTACCTTCTATTGAATTTTAGCTCCTTTTTCGTCCCTGACTCTTAGGGATTTACTACTACTCCTTGAAAATTTAACTGTGCATTAATTTAAAATTGTTTTTCTTTAGCTTTACTGAAATATAATTTCCAAACCATAAAACTATAACCCAACATTCCCACCGCACTGAAAGTTCCCTTGTGCCCATACAGTTGTTTCCACTCCCATCCCCAGCCCCACCACCAAGGATTACTTTCTATCTCTATAATTTTGCCTTTTCTGGATATACCACACATATGGAATCATATACTATGTGGTCTTTTGGGTCTGGCTTCTTTCGCTTAGCATATTTTTTTTTTTGAGGTTCGTCCATGCTGTAACATATATCAATCTCTTTTTTTATTGCTGAGTATTATTTGCATAATGTGTAAAAGTGTTCGATATTATTGGTCATTAGGAAAATGTGAGTGATATACCAGTGTGCACCCACCAGGATGGCTGTAGTAAAAATCCTGAATAACAAGTGTTGGTGAAGGTAAGAAAAATTGGAACACATGGTGCGGCCAAACAGCACATTTGGAAAACAGGCGATGTCTTAAAAAGTTAAACACGCACTTACCAGATGACCCAGCAACTCTACTCCTAGGTATCCACTCAAGAGATAAAAAAACACATGTCAAGGCCAAGACTCGTGCTCGAATATTTTTATAGGATCGTTACTCATAATAGCCCCAAACTGCCAACAGTTTAAATGTCCATCAAATGGTGACTAAATGTGGGACATCCATACAATGGAACATTACTCACAATCAAAAGGAACTGAGCGCTGACTCACAGAAGTTCCTTGAGGGCAGGGTCTTGTTTGCATTGCTCACTGATGACCGGTGCCTGGCCTATATGAGCGGCTCGTTAAGTAAATGTAGCATGAACAAGTGAATGAACAAAGTAAATCCCTTTATTAGACTATTTTTAAAAGATTTATTACATTTCGAAGAATGGCCACGTTTAGTCATAAAAATGCTCATGAGAATACTTAAACTAAGAATAAAAAAATAATCTGTATTAACAAGTTTGCTTTTCATACACACTGCACAATCAGTCACTAACCTCGTTGCAAGTTTTGGAACCACGATATACTGTTAGGGCTTATGACGTAGGACACAAAGAGGAATAGGCAGGATCTAACGAAAAAATAATCTGGACCACGTCCACTGTAAACATTAGCTACAGGCTTTTACTTTAAAAAGGCAAAAGGTTTTCCCAGTATGTACAGCTGATTTAGAGCCTTGAAATGGGGTGGTAGCCTCCAACCAGCAGATGGCTGACTGCCACGGGACGTGTATGGATGCAGAACGTTCATCAGAAACTCTTTTTCGTTTCTCTCAAAAATACATTTTCAGCACGCAACTTTTCTTTCTCCTGGTAATTTTTTTTAAAAAAAGGAAAATAATTAAGGCTCTAATTCTTACAGGAAGTTATTCTTGGCATTCATTAAGTTTATATTTCAAATTTAAACTACAATTTTCAATTTGTAAACTACTTAACATTAAACAGGAATCTGATGTTTATGATAACTGACTGAATTATGCTTGGAATAGCAATGACTGAATATTTTTTAATTCAAGAAGTTCCGTGAAGAAAACTGTTAAATGATTTAATAAATTAAATTTTAATTAAATAATCATTTAAAACCCAGAGTGAGTTTATGCGGAAAAATTTTGAGAGTTTACCTCAGCGAGTCTGACATTTTCCTTCTTCAGCCGCACTACGTAATGAATCTTCTGATTTGGATTTTGGTGACCTACCAACTTTCCATTTTCTTCAGCGAGACGCTCCACCTGCTTCCTTAGCATTTCTATCTCCTACAGGTCAATCAATCCAGAGAGAAGAAAATGAGCTGCTCTTATTTTTTTATTTTTATTCACTCACTCATTCATTCATTCAATCATTCATTCAGGCGAGGCAACGCTTGGCTGACATCACAGATTGCAAGGACTTCGTCAGCTTACAATCTCTTATTTATTTTTTATGCCTACATCCAAGTACTAATCAGATCCAACCCTGCTTAGCTTCCGAGATCAGACGGGACGGGGCTTGTTCTTATCTTTTTAAATAACATGACTTCATGGCTTCTAAGAGCACGGGGAGACAGCCCAGGCTCGCGGCTTTCGTGACCACACACCTCTACCTGTGCTACAGCAAGTCCGAAACCAGGACACTCATTCGCAGACGTAAATCTCATTCTGATCGGGTCTAGTAATCCTAACAAAAATAAAGACACAAAGGCACCTGGAATGTTCTCTCCTTTTCTTCATATAATTCTTCCAGCTTTGATCTCAGTTGTTCCTTTTCTTGAAACGCTTTAGACTCCAACGTTCTGGTTCGTTCCACTTCCTCGGTCATTCTAAGGTAGTCCGTCTCTTTGTTATGAAGGGCACCCTGGACTTCTTCTAGGCTATAATCATAAATATCACTTTGTGGTATTCCAAAGAAACATAATTACAAAAGAGAACTCAAATTAGACCTTTTCCAACTAAGCCCAGAATCCTGACTCGAAAGTATCACTAGTCCTCCTCCTCCCCGACAGCCGCAGGAAGATCACGCGCACCGCAGATATGCTTTCTTTATTGTTGTTTTACCCAAGATTTTCAATTTGGCAAACTCTGCAAGCCACTTTTTTTAAAGGATGAAAATTTAGAATGGAAACTTTAGATTCAGCCCCTGTGGAGCAAATGTAGTTTAAGTATTATTACGGTTTGCGTGCTTTATTCAGTGCCCCGTATGTGAGTAATCATTTCTGATTTTAAAAACCGGTTCTCAGACAGCGGGACACTAGTCATTTCTTCAAGGATGTGATATTTAGAATTTACATACTTTATGTAACTATCAATTGAAAAGAAACATAAGGAAAAAAGGTTACTATGGAATTATAGAGAATTTCACTGATTTTATAAAATGTCTGGACCTTATAAACTTCCCAAAAGAAACAAATGCTTTTAGTTTCATAATGCATATGGAACAGAATGCTGATTAAATGATGTAACACATAGAATTTAATATACCATTTAAAGCCAATGAATTTCTAGGGCAGTATTTCCAGACTACATCCCGTGGGAGCTCAGGACAATGGGGAGGAGGGCCCCATGTTCTCCCAAGCCACTGGGAGCTGTTCTGCTTTTGTCTTGCCTTGTGTATTTTGCCTGCTGAAAAGGCTCTGAGGCATGGCAGACACTGCAGTTGCCGACCCAACTGCCAAGCCCCTGCTTCTTCCTTGCTTATGAAAACCCACGGAAAGCAAGGGAAAGGAGGAGCATGCCCCGCTTCCATCCAAAGGTTAGTAAGTAAAAGTCTAAGCTGAGTGTGGTTCTCTCCACTCCACTGCCAGATAGTGGTTTTCTCAGCTTGCCCAGCGGGTGTGCCCAGTCTGGCCAAGGAGACACAAATGGATTCTTGGGTACTCCTACACACATATAGAAAACAATGTTTAAAACCACTGCTGGAGGCTGGGGCTGATCAAAGAATGTGCCACTTTCTGGAGCGTGCTTCTCCCTGTATGTTCGAGGCAAAGCCACTGAGACTCCTGGTTACTAAATTATGAAATAAATTACATGCCAACTTAGATAGCTTTTATTCTTTTTGCTAGAAGGTCTCAAATGTATATTATTTCTAAAGGAGCTGCAATTCTACAAACTACACAGCTGGATTCTCACAGACCCAGTATGTAACCCGGATGTTGGTCCTAACTCCACAACTAATGGGCTGGGAGCCAGTCCCTGAGCCGCCAGTTTGCAGAACGAGCCCTGTGCCCCATCCATACTCTTTGATTCCATGAAGCAAATGATTCAATGACTGGGTAACAAATCTTTCACAAGTTGGTTTGTCTTTGTCAGCTGATCATTAAAAAGAATTTCTAATGACATATCACGGTAATTTTTGGCGTATTAACTTGGACGGAGTTCAAATGACTGAATGACAGTACTCTAATAATAAACTCCTTCCACTGCCATTTACTTACTAGATGAATAAGATTTTTTAGCATTTATATGTATAAAAACAGAAAATGGAATAGAGTTGTTACTAAATACTGTCTTGTTCCAGAATTAAATATAACAGAATGAGCTAACTGAAGAAAAAGCATTAAGATAAAATGCATTGAAAAATGCATTTCCACTAAAATTTTACTAGATAAAATAATTATTTATGAAAACTTAGAATAAATTGAGGACACTGTGTTTATTAAGAATCGTAATGAAAACTTAATCTGAGCTATATGAATACAGGAAACTTTTACAAATTACTTTTAATTTGTATATACATTTTTGCTGGTAAGTTATATGATAGGGTGGGTAATCAAAAAAATTTTTCCAAGCAATTCATTAAATTAGGATATAATTTAGCCTGACTACGGAATAGAAACTCAATTTCAAAGAAAAAAAAACAATAATGTAAAATTTCAGACTTAGGAATTTGTTCACGTATTTTTAAATGAATGTAAGGTAGCAAAGCAGTTCGATACTGTTAAAAGGACACAAGAGTTTGATTTCTAAATGTCACCATTTTCAGTACGGGCATGCCTCATTTCATTGCAGCTCGCTTTACTGTGCTTTACAGAGGTTGCGTTTTTTACAAACTGAAGGCAAGACCCTCCACCAGCAAAGAGACCTCAACTCACTTTATTGAGATAGTTACTTTGCTACAGTTGTCTAGAACTGAAGCTGCGGTACCTGCAAGGTATGCCTGTACGTCCGAACTTCTATCCTTTAAATCAATTTAAACTTACAATTCGGTACATAAACTCAACTCCATAATGTGTCAGAGAGTACAGGTGCTTCAAAATTCTTTTAGGAGGTATATGTGACAAGTGAAATGTTTGGACCTCTGTGATTGCTAAAGAGTATCTATTCAGAGTACAGTATCTTTCTGATGTTTTATTATTTTGTTAATATCCACCAGCTTACTTACTCTGAACGAGACAGAAAATATAAGTCTATCTTGTTCATCAAAGAATGAGGCAGTTGATAAAATTATGTAAACTAATATTAAAACTATACAAATAAAATGTCTACAGAAAACATATAAAAATACCCAAGGTCAAGATCAGAAGAAATCAGAGTATTCATCTATTGGTGTCAGGGCCTTGAGGTTTAAATCAGAGGAAACTAGAAGCGAAAAAGGAAACCTGGTCAGTTATGTTCTCCTGAGTATCCACGAGGAGAAAACTCTTCAGTCCCTCCAGGGAAGCTAAGCTTTTCTTATTTCTTTACTTATTTCTTTATGATTTCTTTATGACATTGGCACTTATTTCTTTGTGATTTTGTTCTCAGAATGGCTTCATGTGGTATATAGGAAAACAACTTTGTAAACTTCTATTATGTTCACATATTACTGCAGAAGGAAAGAAGTTACTCACCTTGTGGATATAAATATTTCTTCCCTTAGAGAATAAAAAAAGATCGACAAGAACTTGAATTACAAAATAGTACACTTACTCTGCTTTCATTTTCAGCATTTCTTCAACTAATTTATTCTATAAGATTTAAAAAAAAAAAGAGAGAGAAAGATGTCTTAAGTTCTTAACATTGCTTAAAAAAGAAAAAGATCAAAAGTAACCAGTTCACTCACCCTCATGGTAATAAAATCACTTAAACCAACATCCTTTTCCACAATCCCAGCTACATACACATAAAGAGGGTACCTATTTACAAGACTTCATGCCATCTAAGTTAGGGGTCCCCAACTCTCAAGCTGTGGACCCAGTCTGTGGCCTGTTAGGAACTGGGCTGCACAGCGAGAGGTGAGTGGCAGGCCAGAGAGCAACGCTTCATCTGGACTTGCAGCCGCTCCCCAGCGCTAGCATCACCACCTCAGCTCCACCTCAGATCATCAGGCATTAGATTCTCATAGGAGCACCGGTCCCTGGTGCCACAAAGGTTGGGGAACCACTGCTCTAAGTCCTCAAATAGGGACTTGATCCTTGCTTCTAAATGGACAACCGTGTGGGATGCTGAGCAGCAGGCTTACTATTTAGGCATTAAGACAAATTCACTCTTAATTCTCAGCTGTGTTTAGATACTAATGGCAAATATCTAACTTAACAGTGGAAATAGAGACAGAAATTTTGATGGTAAATGGTTTCCAAAACATATAACCATAAATAATAACTATAAAAGCACTTCTCAGACAAGAACAAACTATTATGTAAAAAAAAAAATCATACTTTAGCAAGTCTTTCCTTGATAATTTCTTCTTGTTCATTCTTCAGCTGTTGATTGTCTGGATGATTCTGTTCACTGCATAGGAAGGGAGGATAGGGAAACACCGTCAAGTATAGTCAAGTATCGATTTCATATCTATTATCTGCACCAATGCCAAGCTGTGCAAAGAAAAGCCAACTCAATGGTGAAGTCACGTCAGCACTCTTGATCAATGTGGTCGACGTATGGGCATGAAATAAGGCATATTCCCAGAATTCAGGATTCATCCTACACAAAGGTGAGGTGAGCAAAACTGGGAAATCTAATAAAGGCTGGTTGAAAGTAAAATAAAGTAGAAACTTAGTAAAGAGTGATGCCATCTGAAGATGAAAAGTGAGCAAAAGGGGGCTGAGAGAAAGGGCAGTCCAGGAGCCTGGTACGAATGTGACCAGTTGGGAGGGGGCATCTTTAGGGGAAGGGATGGTTCCTCAGCTCGGCCTGGCCTGTAGATCCCCCAACACCCACTTTGTTTGGATTTCATAGTCAGCTGGCAATTTTCTGATGACCAAGTACAATGATACCAGGTAGGGGATTCCTTAAGCACCACACAGGAATCTCTTCATGGAAAAGGACTGTTCATCCACATACAGAGATCACATTCTGGGCCGTATATCAGTATCACGTGAAGTGAATTTGATTAATGTGAGTCTATCTTTGCGGCCTGACCAGTCAGGATAATAAGCTGAGTTTCCATGGGCAGCCCCTGGACCAGGGAGACACCCGCCTAGCAGAACCTGCTTGAATGCTGGAGACTTTTCTAGAAATCTGTCTCTCACCAGTGAGTAAAAGATCGTTTTCAGAAGGAGAATGGAAGCTAGAGTAGTTTCTTAATCTGGCAGCCTAGACGAATGGCAATGAGACCTCAGTGAGGAAAGCACTGAAATCAGTAGGGAAGATGTGTCTGTGTCCTCTAATCCAGTGGTGAGCAAACTTTCTCTGTCAAGAACCAGACAGAAAGTGCTTTAGCCTTTGGGAGCCATATGGTCTTCATTGCAGCTCTTCAGGTTGGTGGCTGAAAAGCAGCCACAGCAATATTTAAATGCAAGAACATGACCATGCTTCAGTAACACTTCTTCACCCACCTGGCTGTGGGCTAGGTTTGACTCTGCTATAGTTCTCTCCAACCCTAATCTTCCACGAAGAAATTTCTGTATGACTTTTCATATAAAGAACATGAGGAATGAAATATAGTATTTTTAATTGTGGTTTTATAAATGATCTGGAATGAAATATAGTATTTTTAATTGTGGTTTTATAAATGATCTGGAAACAGTCTATTTTCCATGCTCAAACTACCTTTTGATAAAATACGGTATACCGAGTACAACACTTTTTTTTACTATGACTGGACGTGGGGGTGGAGCATATGGAAACTTGGTAAGCAGACTGTGGACTATCTGCATCAGAATCATCCAGAAGGGAAAGTGAAAGCCCCAGAAGAGGATGCTACTGAAATGAGCATCTCCAATGCTGACTAAAACCTGAAGAGAACCCTTCGGAAATACAGTCATGCACCGCTTAATGACAGGGATATGTTCTAAGAAATGAGTCATTATGCAATTCTGTCACTGTGCAAAAAAAAAAAAAAAAAGATCGAAAGTAACCAGTCCCATCAGAGTGCACACAGCCTGCTCCACACCGAGGCTGTGGCAGAGCCTCTTTCCCCTGGGCTACAAGCCTGTCCAGCATGTGACTGCAAAAAACACGAGAGTAAATCAAGCACACAAGAATGATGCAATCAAGACACTATAAACATGAGCTGTATGAGGCCGCTGCCGGCGTAACACAGCATCCGTTTCACGGCAAACGTTTTTTAAGTAAGTAGAAAGAGTACACTCTAAAAGAACATTAAAAAGTCTAACGTAATACATACACCAGTACCATGGTCATTTATCGTCACTAGCAAGTATCATGCACCGTACGTGACGGTCTGGGCCACCTCCCTACGACCAGCAGCGCAGCGGGTTCTTAGCCAGCATCGTCACACACACGTGGGTAACGCACTGCACTCCCACGTGACAACGGCTGGGACGGCACTCGCGCTGCTTATGCGGTCCGGTCTGCCGTGTGCGGTCTGACGCTGACCAGAGCGTCGTCATGCAGCGCACGACCCCAGGTTGTCACTGTTACCACCCTCAAATATCTGTCGTCTCACTTAGGCTGTGGACACTGACATCTCAGGGCTGCTTCTGGACAGGAATGGGGAGCTGCAAGGTGGGACAGCGCCTGTCCAAGACCTTCTGACAACACAGGAAGAGCAGATGCCCCCAGTCGGGAAAGCTGAATTCAGAGACTCCTCTGATTCACTTTAGCTTGCTGCATAATGTTACAGGCCACCCTCATCGCCAGTCTCTCACCCAGACGGCTGACAGGCCGGATCATGCTTCTCCTTTGTACACTTACTGACTGCCATTTGCTGAGTGACTGCCGTCTGCCAGCGTTGTAAGCAGCACTTTACACACGTCATGTCTGGTCTTTAGAACACTTGGAAGAGAGCTGTCATTTTCTTCATTTTATTGCTAAGGAAACTGAGGCACTAAGAGGTTAAAAATGTGTCCAAAGTCACACGACTTTAGAGTGTCAGAGACAGGGGATAGCCTAGGTGTACTTGCCGCTGTCACTATGCTGTGCCGTGGGCTGATACAACCCAAATACTGCCTTAGCTGAAGCCCACACACACACACACACACACCAAGCCCGAGGGAAGGCTGCTCTGGGAAAGTCCTGCCCGGAAGCCTTCCCTGGACCACGAGTCATGAAGCAAAACCAATCAGTAGGAAATTCTCCCTTTTTCTGTAGGATCTCTTCAACCTTATCTTGTTGACCGATTTGCTCCCTTTCTTCTTTTTAAGTAGAAGTAGACAGTTTGGTTCAAGTACTTCACATGTCTGAAATTCATTTCAATAGCTCTACAATAATGCAAAGTTTAACAGAGTGGGCAGGATCACAAATGCCATACTCTTCCACTCCGTAACAAGCAACACCCTCATCAGATGTGATTCGAAAGCAACCGATGGAAACCAGTATGGAGTCCAGCCTTGTGCACTGAGCTCCGCCCAGGCGAGCCCAGCGTGAGCCCAGAGTGGACCCAGAGTGGGTGGCTCTTTCTTACCTGCTGTCCTTTTGTCTTTTAAAATCATCCAGTTGACCCTGCAGGAGCCAGTTTTTCTCTCTTAACTCCTCAGCTTCCAGGCGTAGGTTTTCCATTTCATTCAACTGCTCCTAAAAACATATCAAATCACATTTTTTTTTTCCCAGAAAACGCATGATGGTAGTTGTTATTTTGCTCCCCAAGACCACGACTGAGACAGATATTCCTCTTTTAAGCTCCCCCTCTGCACAGAACACTGCACTGGATAACGCTGGATAAAAAGTCAACTATGACAAGTCATTCTCATACCCACAGTGCCTTAAACATAGACTCTTATCAGTATCATATAATTCATCGAAATTCCTTCATGAGAAAGATGACAAAAAGTCTCTACTCTGATAAATGTTCTATTTGATTCTATTTAGTAGATTCTAATTTATATACTAACTGGATTCTAACTTGAAATCATGAGTATAACCATCTTGAAGAAACAACTACTTGTCTGCAGGCAGTGTCCTTTTTCACTTACTTCTACTTGTCTACTGTTTGATTTCTTCTAACCTGACTCCATTTCTTCTAAGTACCAAGATCATGTCAATCTGGATAATGGCCCCAGTCTGAGACAGCAGCACACTGAGGGCTGCCCTAAATAAAAAGGGCAAGAATGATCCCTTCCACGAGAAACAAAGCTTAAGAGAGACACTACATATACTTCATGCCACTTGGTCACAGCAAGCTAGTTTGGTTCCTAAACAAAAACTGACTGAAAAGCAATAACCTTACAGGCTAAATGCTACCTTCTTGGAGTGTCACACCCACTTACCCCCCAACACACACCTACTTACTCATCACCTACCCAGGCATTCCTCCACACACCTCCCACCCCTCAATGGCACGCAAAAGCACTCTCCCCTCACACAAATACCATACCCCCAAGGACCTGGGTCACACTATAAGAACACTTGAAAGAATGGCAAACAAGAGAAAAGTATTTTTAACTATCATAGAAACAAATCTAAAACATAAAGAATGCCTCCAAATCATTGAAAGTCCAACGATAGAAAAATGAGTGAAGATCATAGTTCATAAAAATAGAAAAACACAAGATGCTCAATCTTAATCCTAATAAGAAAAATATAAACTTAAAACTACAATGAGATAACATGCTTTAGCTATTAAATTGGCAAAGATCTAAAAGTTAGACTACACGATGATGAGAGGAGATGGTACAGCCATCTGACTCCATTTCTTTACAGCCATCATTATTGCAGAAATGTTACACAAAAATCAGACCGGCGAGAAACCAAGCAGCACTCGGAGAGCTGGAGAATTCAGGTTTATTACACTGATGGTCCCAGAAGAGCTAGTGTTCTGAAGATCTGGGCCCTGAGCTCAGGGGCAACTTTGCTTTTATAGGGCTTAGCTGGCATGGGCCAATTGGTTAATTTGTCCTCAGCCGGTTACAAAGTGCGCGAGTTGCTATGGGTTGCAGGCAGTTATATTTGTTATTTAGACAGAACAAGCAAAAGAGAGGATGAATCTTTAGTTAATTTCAAGGTCACCATGCCCTACAGCCTATGAGGCAAGCATATTTACAGAAGCAGAACAAAGAGCTGATTATAAGGTTAGCCTTTTAAGTGAAAATTCCTCTTTGCCATCATACAAAAATCTAAGGGGCAGAGAGACGATCACAGACCGTTACATAGGCACTGAAAAGCTCTAAAAAGACAAAGAAACTGGCTACACGGGGAGCCTCCAGGGACTGCAGACCAGGCAGCCTGGGGTCAGGGCTGAGAGGAATACTTTGCTCTGTCCACTCTTAGTTCTGTCTGTGCCTTCTGAATTTTGTATCCTCAGGAACCATAAAAGATACTACTTATTTTTAAAACATTCAATTTATTGAAAAAAATTACCCAGTTACCTTCATTCTGAAGATCTCAGCATTTTTGACTTCTCTATCTTCATTCAGCTTTGTTACGAGGTATTGCAAAGAAATCTTAGAGGCTCGTCCATCTTCTATCTCTTGTTCTTGTGATTCCAAGAGTTTTGCCAAATGTGTTTGAAAATGAGGTGGTGTTTTAGGACTCTAAAGTAAAATCAAATTCATCCAAATACCTGATTAAGTGAATGTTATAAAGATAAGAATGTATATGCCAAGCATATAAAAAATATTCAGGATGTTTAGCTTGTTATTCTTTTGTCCAAGTAAAACATAAAACACTGATACCTTTTAATCAAGTAAAAAGCAAAAAATTGTGTTAGTAAAAATCTTTTTCTATAAAAAAGACAAAATTACAGTCTTAGTAATTTTCACACCTTTGTCACTCACAAAACTGTTTATTCCTCCTGAAACGCACATTTTTCTGAAAAGTACCTGGGGATACTTGGCAGCAGAATCCATCACATGCTCGAGTTGCCTCATTTTGAAGTTATATTCATTCTTTTTCTGTTCTACTTCCTCTTTCTTTTGGTTTAGCTGGGAAAATCAACAGATATAAAGTTACAAGTTAGAAAATAATATGGGGCACATGGTCCAAATTAGAATAGCCACTCTTCCCCAGGTATGCGAAAATAGGCTTTTTACATTTTTCGATTTGATTAATAATTTGAAAAGTAGTAAGATATTTTTAAAAAACAAACAACAAAAAAACCCAGAAATTTTTAAAATAACTAATTGAAAAATCTGGAGCTGCTACTATATCCCTCATCTCTTTTTCTCACCAATTTATTTACACTTTTCAAAAACAACTTGTTTTTAAGCTTCATGAATGATCAAAGGGTCATTTGAGGAAAAATGCCAAATACAAAACAAGAGCAGCTAAAGAGAGGATGAAAATCAGCGGTAACCTTACCACGGTGGTTAGAACCTGCTGGCACGCGTCAGGGGTCGAGGGTGGGCAGGCAGAGAGCCAAGCAAGTCTGAAGCCACGGGAGCAGCCAGGTCGGAAAGAGCCCACGGAGCAGCTGCCCGCCTACCTAAGTGCCCCGTTAGCAGACCTTTCTGTATGTAGAGAATCAGCGGAGGTGGGGCCCTCAGCCGCCATGCCGCCCTCCTCCGCACCCCCATCCTGCGTGGCAGCGCCCCCTGCGTCTCACCTGGTGCTGAAGCTCCTGGATGAGGGCCTCCTTCCGGGTCAGCTCCTCCTGGGCAGACTGCAGGAGCCCCGAGTGCTTTTTCGCGGCCTCGGTGAGCATGTTCAGCTGCTCCGTAGCATGAGTCAGGTCCTCACAGAGCATGTCCCTCTGTTAGGAGACCGTCCCCACAAAAGAAGAAATTCTTAATCGTGGTATGCCAATAAGGATTTGTATGCAAATCATGACTATGGGATTTTTAGAAGATTACAAAAATTTTAAACGAGAATTTTTTTTCTTTTTTTTACTTGTGTGTGGTGATCCAGTCTAGGACAAACCGAGCAGTTAATATTAGTGAACAGGCCTAGAGATGAATGTTACAGTAAATTCATATGGGTGTCCAGTTGAGGTTTTACTGAACTCTACTTCCCCTTTCCCCTCACGCCCAAGACCCCAAAGCTGAGCTGTCTTTCCTCAGGAGCACTGAGGTATGAGTCTCTAGCATGCCTGTCGCCTCACCAATTGACTCTAGCCCTGTATACACTGGAAGGTACCTAACTGTATAGATGAGTATTCCTCGGCTAGCAGGGGAGGGGCTGGGCAGTTCGTCTGGCTGTGATGCAGTCATAGGACATCAAAGCTTTAGGGAAGTGACTTGATGGAAAGTGGCAGAGAGAATTATAAGTCCTGCAGTTTGCAAATGTAATTTGTACATATGCAGTGTATATGATCCCTATCAAATTAGAGCAGAATCTGCTTGCCCTAACCTTCCAAATGTGCATGTATAAATATATATATAATAATGTATATAATTATATATACGATACATACAATATTACATATATATCATAGATACAATAATAACATGTAGGTGTATATATACTTGATATATCACAAATATTTTTCCACATGTTCACTCTTTTAATATATTTTCACTGGGTAGGCTCTATTTCATCTTATGGATGAACTACAACTTAATCCAACACTAAATATTTGGGTTGGTTTGAATTTTTCACTATTATATGTATTTTATTCTCGTATCCATACTATTACTTTAGGTTAAAATTTTAAATGTGCAAACTCAAAGCATACGCAAACATTTTAAAGCCATGTGTTACCAGACCACCTCCCCAAAGGCTAACCTTAAACTTCACCAGAGGTATGAGTAATCACCCTCCTCTGTACATCTTCCTCGAGCCCTAACAGTTACCAGTTGTAAGATCAAAAGGTAGTTCTTATTTACATTTCTTTGATTTCAGAGGTTTCTGGGCCACTATACAGTCCCCACAGTCTCCTTAGGGGAACTAGTCATGCACCTTCTATGTCCATTTTCCACGAGGAATGTCTGTCATTTCTTGAGTCTTGTGACTCAAAAGAGCTCCGCTGTGTATTCGGGCAATGGTCCCTTTGTCATCAGTTGTAAATATTTCCCCCTAGTCTATTGTTAGTCTTAATTTTAATATTGTATAATCTTCCCTTATGGTTTCTGACCTTGGTATCAAGGTTTTTTGCAAAGGGCCACTTTATCTCAAGACTAAATATGTATTCGTACTTTCTAATACTTCCATGATTTCATTTATACAGAACTCTAATCCATCTAGAACTATTTTTTGGTTTTAGTGAAACTCTAACCATATCCTTTCAAATTTGTCAGTTTGGAAACACATTTATTGAATCAATCCGTCCTCTCTTCACTGCTGTGAAATCCCCGGTTTCCCAGGATACCGATGCCTTTGTGTTCTCCGCGCTCTATCCGTGGATGTTCAGCGCTGGAGCAGGGACCTCTGCCTACGGCGGAATTGTTGCCTCTTCTTTGAGACGTGACAAGTGAGGCACAGAGAGAAGTGGAACTTTTACAAGATCACACAGGCAGATTTCAGACTCCTGGGCAGTCCAGCCCCTGGATTGTGCCCTTCCACTCTGACCGCTTCCTCCCATCACGGCGTGCATCCAACTAGACCAAATGCTGTCAACTGTTCTGAGAGACACTTCTCAATTCCGTCTCACCCCACAGCGCCACCAGCACTTCCTGGTTCAGACCTTATTGCCTTCTCCTGGGGCCTGGAGTCTGTGCAGTCCGGGTTTCCTCAGAGGTACAGCTGATGCCCTTCCACCAAGCAGACGCAGCTCGTGCTCCTCAAGATGGTCACAGCTAATTGTTCCCCTTGCAGGGGATGCTCAACAAACATTCATAGCTGCCAAGCTTCCCTCCCTATCAAAGTCTTGTACAACTACTATCTCCTCTGGGAAGCTCTCTGGAATTCTCCAAGCATAGTTACTCCCCTCTCTCCCTTCTCTGTGCTCCCAGGTCATTTAGTACATGATCCATCGATCTCTTACACTAGACTGCATGCTTTGAGGTGAGCAACAGTGTTTCGATCATTCTTCCATTCTCAACTGCCAAGCCAGGCAACAGCATGTATGGTAGGTAGGTTCAATAAATATTTGAATTTGTTTCATGTGTAGCATAGTTTAGCAAGAAAACCTTATTTCTAAAGGAAGTGCAGAGAAGTATATACACAGTGGGTTACCATCTGTGAAAAAAAGAAAGCTAAATGTATATAGGATTTACCTAAAATATTTCTGGAAGGATACACAAGAGGGAATGTACATGGCTTTATACATTTTGAATTGTGAACCATGTGACAGTATTGCCTAATTTTTAAAAAGATAAATTTACATCAATAACAAAAAAATTAAAACTTGCTTTAGCTAAAACAGGCAACCTTGAGGTTGACCTGTTGGCCAGCCCTTTCTTTGCTCCCTGCTGCTACCACTACATCCAAGTGCATGGTCTGCTCTGCACTCTGCACCCCCTTCGGAAGAGGGTCAGCTACAGGACCCTGCCGAGCTGTGAGCACAAACAAGTGAAAATAAATCAACCGAATAAAATACAACAATGTTATTGTTATCTATTAATTGTCTAACTACCATGGAGAAAATGTCTAATTACGACTTATTCCTTTAAAAAACCCTCTATTTATTAAGAACCTCCATACACACACACACATATTGACAAGTAATAGAGCAAAAAAAGAGTCATGAGGTGGTGACCATTACCTCTATGTCTTCGGAGAGTATTCTCAGTCTAAGAGTTTCTTTCAGATCCAGAATCTCCACTTCCTGTCTCTTGATCAACACTTGGCTCTCTTCTTTATCAACCAAAGCAGAGTTGTATTTGCACTGCAGAAAAAAAGTTACAAAACAAGAGCCATCTGCTTTATTGCCTGTATTTTTATTTTGATTTATTATTTTTTTTTTAGGCAAGGCAACCCTTGGGTGATCTCACAGATTGCAAGGACCTTGTCAGCTTACAATCCCTTATTTATTTATTTATTTATTTGTTTATTTATTTATTTATTTATTTTATGCCTATAACACCTGGTCTTCCAAGGTGGTCTCCCATCCCAGTACTAACCAGGCCCAACCCTGCTTAGCTTTCGAGATCAGACGGGATCGGGCTTGTTCAGGGTAGCATGGCCGTAGACTATTACCTGTATTTTTAGATTAAAATAACGATGAGTCTGAGTTCCAAAGTGATATCCAGATTAACACAAATTAATTTGATAACTACTTGTTGAATGAAGGTATAGAAGAATAAATGCATGAATGGCAAAAAGGAGTGGAAAAGTCCCACGGGTATCAGTGAAAAAATATCTGTTTTTGCCATCTTTATCAGCAGACTGCCTTCAGAAATAAAGGTGGAGTACAGCGAGCTCCCATTGGAGCAGAGCGAGGGACCTAGACAGAAATCTTCACTTTTCTTCTTGAAACAATTAAGGAACACTATACCCTTCACTATCCGGGCAACAACCGGCCTGTTTCTGAGCTCGTTCAGATCAGCGATTCCCAGCAGTGCACAGAGAACACTGTTCCACGCGCACTGAAATCTGAGCGGCGTGCAGCCTGCACAGCCTCCAGGGACGCGGCCGCGTGCGGCCACAGGAAACGCTCTGCTGGGTCTGCAAACACAGGCCCTGCCGAGCTGTGACCATTATTTCCACATCTGTTTGCCAACAGAATCTTTCTTCTGGTGAAGCATCTGTCAGCCTCTCAAGGAGCCTATGAAGTGTGTCTCACACACAAATTTAGTATCTTGCTGGTGATAGAACTTACATTAATGTCCTTCAGTTCTTGCTTCAGGGCGTCCATGGCTTCTGTCTTCTCACAGGTGGATGTCCTCAGCTCCTGGATCTGGCCCATGAGGTCAGCTACAACTTCCTGAAGAGAACATAAACAATGTCTTCACACTCAATGACATCAAGGAGGTCAGGTCATTTTTAAATGGTAGACTGTTTACCTTTCCTAATAACAGAAGTCAGTTTTATCTTAGCAAAATAATTCACATTACATCAATATTATTAATTTACATTTTAGTGGCTTTATACTACATTATTTAATCACTTGCTTTGATTTTACAAATGAATAAGAGCTAGACATAAATGAAATTTATACCTGATTTTATATTTGGACATACATATTACATTATTCTAGTTAAAGTCAACACCAAGGATTTGAGAATTTGTACATGGGACTCAGAATCAACAAGAAATGGTCACACTAACGGCGTCCTAGTTAAAAGGGGCAAGTTGTGTTTTAGAAATACTGCCATCAAGAGAGATCAAACAGTTTGCGCTTGAAGTTACATGGAAAATTAACGTGAATGAAAGAACTCATTTTCTAGTGACCTTGGAAGATGAACAAGGCCTAAGTGCACACAGAAATGCTAGTTATCGGTCACCCTGGGGGCAGGAGACTGGAATGTTAAAGCAGTGTTTATAAAAGAAATAGAATAATGAAGCTTCGACCTCTACCTACCTTGTCGGCATCTCTAGATCTCTCCAGAGAACTGATAACTTTTTCAGTAGCAGACAAACTCTCTTCTAGTTTCTGTACTTTTGTCATCTATAGGAAAAAAATGTATATTTTTAGAAAAAGGAATTAAATCACATACACTTTAAAAAACGGTTGAAACAGACTTTCATATTGTACAGTGTACACTAGGAATAATATTTGAAAATGATGTTGGGTTAAAAGACAATGATTTTGTGGTCTCCATGGGGAGACCACCAATAATTTATGATAAAAGCCATCTTGGACTTAGAAAAATAAGAACTAAAAAATAATACAACCGACCAAACATTCCATCTTTTTATTATCAATTTTCAACATCTGAAAGCTGAAGTGGTTTGTTATATTCAACTATTTTAGACATCAGAAAAAATTACAAACTTCAAATTTTGGAGTATAGGACAATTACCTGCTGCTCACACTTGGCCATCTCTCTCTGTTTCTCCTGACGGACAGCCTCGAGAACATCTAAAATTTCTCTGGAAGAGAAGAATTATCTTTTACTCATGACCTCATTCAGCGGAAACAGGGGCTGAGTCTGTTTGTGCAGAGGAGATTCGGTGCAACGCAACTAAGCTTCATTAGGCGCTGTAGTCCAGTACGAGTCAGAAACTACTGAATGAGAACTCCTTTTTGTGCCACGGGTTTATTTTTCTTCAGAAAACTTAGGACTCCCTAACATAACATATATCATATAGTGTTTATTTATTACCTAGCTCTCTGTGCTAGAAATGTAAAACTCATGAGGACGGACAGGGATATTCTGGTCACTGTCTTATTTCTAAATGTTCTGGCATTTGCAGAATAGTGCCTGGCTAGTTGGATATCACTAAATGTTTGAATGAATTACTAAATGGTAACTGTGTTTCCTAACTAGATGTATGTATCCACCACTGTGTATCAGGGTCTAGAAGAAAATCTGTCTCATAGTATGAACTCTACAAGTAGCTGCTGATAAACAAATACAAATTCTCATTAGAGTAATAATCATCCGGGTTGGCTGAAGCTAAGAGACTGACAGAGATCACCAAGAAAAAGAACTTGGAAAGAAACGGAAGAAAGACAATAGCATTCATATTAAGAAACAGGAGAAAAAAAAGAGCAGCTAGAAAAAGAATAGTAGAGACAGAAATAAAAATCATTCCCCATCTACTGATAATAAATACTGTGATTTATTAATAGAAGGTCCTGAGTTCTGATCACCACCATTCATTTAAAAAGTACCATAGCTAGTTATTGAATATTTTAAAAAATTAAGTTCCTCGACATAGCCATTTATATAAAGGAATCTGATACTCATATTTTGGAATGCTTTAAAAAAATAACTTTACAGGGTTTTAGCAATTAAAACAAGCTAAAGTATGTGGTAGTAAATTATATTCTAGTCAACTAATGGAAAAGGTAAATAGCACTCACTTAGAACTGTTTTCTTTATCTTCTTCAAATTGTAATAATAATTTATTATTGCGTTCTTTTTCTGCCTCAAAAAGCTCCATCAAATTCTAAAAGACAATGTGACATTAGATTTTAAGTAACTGTTACTAGCAATGTGTAGTCAACAAACACACCGAGTGTCTTCTGTGTGGCTGGCCTACGGGCCAGGCCAGTATAAAAAGTCAGGAGGAGGTCAAAGCAGTGCTTGCCCTGCACGCCACCAAACAGTCACACATCCAGGACAAATTCAAGAATAACCAATACCCTTCTTAACTTACATTCAGATCAGATTTCAGAGTTTCGTTTTCTTTTTTGCAGTTTTGGAGGTTTTTTGAAAGTTGGTCAATTTCAAACTTCATTACTTCTTGTAAGTTTTCATAGGAATCCTGTAGGCAGGCTTTGCTCTCAAGAAGCTTTTCATTTTCTAATCTTTATCAGGAAAACATTTTTACAATCGTAAATATAAACATTAAATGTAGTTCTGCTAGTCAGATTATCTGCAGTTCAGTTTATCCCATCGACAGACCATTCCCAACCTACAGAGATCCTGACTGATGTAAAGCTCCTCGAGAACTTACGTAAAATGTCCGTGATGCAAAAAATTATGAGACAGACTGGACCATGGCGTAGTGTGATGGGGACGGAAAAGACAGGGTGTGAGCCTGTAGCCATCCTCTATCCTCATTTTTTTCTCCCATGGTTTCAACCAGACATGCTTCACTGACTGGTGATTTAGAGCGATGAGACTCATTTAGGGGGTTCTCGACCTAACCCTCACGTAACCTAGGGACCGGCCATCAGTTTAGTTTTGTTGATAGCTCAATTCTATCCGTTCATCACAGTCTCCCAACTCTAGGAAGGCTTTCTAAGATGCCAAATGTGGCTTTGATCTGAGCAACAGAGTAAACTCCCTCTGGATAAACCGACTTTTTTATTCAATTATTAGTTACTACTTTTCAGGGTTTCATCCTCTTACTCTGCTCCCCAACATGCTATGTGACATGCCCAAACGTCCAGAGCTCAGCCAAGAAGCAGTAAACAATGAACCTGATCTGTGGACCATCCAAAACAGATGTCCCAGCTTCTATACAGATTATTAGACATGGGTCTGTTTTACTGACCGAAAGCAGAGCGGAAGCAGCAAATTGCTATAAACAGTTGCTAAAGATAGATGTAAAGACAACAGATAGGAGAGAGGGGGAACATGTGCATTCATGACGCAGACTGTATATATAAAGCAGGCAAAACAATTGAAGAAACACAGGGTATTGTGCACGGAGAGCCACAATGGAGTATAAGCGGCCCAATAAGTGATGTTAAACCTGAGGTACCGAGAACAATTAAATTATGTCCAACTTAAAAAGCAAGGAAAGCTCAATATTTTTAAATATTTTTAAGACAGAATTTAAGTACATAGCCAAATACAGAGAATTAACATTTTAGATCTAGTTCAACTCTTACATGTAAACATGAGGAAATTAAGACCCAATAAGATTAGTGGAGTGACTTTCAAAACAAAATCCCACAGAATTAGTTGATGACAGAGCCAGGATTAGATTCAGTGATTCCAATATTAAAAGCAAATGCCAGGTGTAAGAAAAACCAACAGTGCACTTGTGATAAATGACAACCGACCGGCAGCCTTGGTGCTGGGAAAACAGTGCGGGGGTGAGTGATGGAGGCTGTACTGACCCAGCTCATGCCCCTCTCTAAAGGGAAAGGGTGATTCAAACAGCACGTGATGGTTGCCATGCAGGAATGTGGGCCCTGTGCCACCAAACTGATTTTTAAGAGGAAGCCGAAATATGAATTTTTATAAGAAAACTCTCATTTTTAAAAATGCTATGCTAAATTTTTTTTAAAAACCACACTGTGCAAGCCCACTAAAAACACGTCTAGGAATAGATCTGGCCTGCAGATCTCGAGTTTTCTTACTCTATTTTAATTCCTTGTTGTTTAATTCCTTGTTGAAAACACTCAGAGTTACAGATTTTAGTTTCTGCAATTCCTATAAAAATTAAATTCAAGGTTGTCTATTTGCAGCTTTTCTAGATTGAGCAGTCACAATCATATCACTCTCATGGCATCACATACAAAATGTCCATTATTAATTATTGCCATAGATCCGGGAGACAGTTATTAAAAACACAAAATGGTTTTAAGTTGTTTTACAAAAGGCTGAAATTAGCAAGGGAAAAAAACAGTGAAAACAAACAATTTACGTCTTAGATTACTTGCCTAACCAGCCAGCCTCGAGAGAGTTACTGTGGGCAGCGGTGACAACCACTGATTTGGTCTACCTTAACTATCCCTTCTTCTAATAAGAGCACACCTTTCTCTCTGGAACAGGCACATCACCTGTGTTGGGCTAACACCACCTCACACTCTTGGTATGACTGGTCCAAAGGTAAGCAGATGACCCATGCAAGGCCAATGCAAATTCTCCCTAGGACTGACAGATGGCTGTTGGCAGAGCGGATTTCTTCGCAGGGGTGGTTATGCTAGGAGACGGAATATGGAGCAGTAAGGCGGTCTGTTCCCTGTTACGTGGAGGAAGGCCCTCAACAGTAGGACAGAATGAGGGAAACGCAGAGAGAAGCAGAGCAGGGACTGAGAGAGACTGAGAGAGACTGAGAGAGACTGAGAGAGACAGGGAGAGACAGGGAGAGACAGAGAGAGAATGCGCACTGACAGTGTGAGACTCAATTCCGTTTGTTCCTGAAATTAAAATCACCTCTGGGGTTCCCAATGCCGTGAACCAACAGATTACCTTTTCATGTGTTTAACTAGTTTGAGTTGGGCTTACAGCACTTGCACGTCAAGTAGTCCTGGGTTACAGGCCAATCAGGCAACGTGAAACCATAACAGAACAACTCTACCTGACATTCTCTAGTTGAAGCTGAATATGCATGTGTCTTTCGGAAAGGCTGTTCAGTTCTTTCTCCTGACTCTCTCTGAATGAACTATACTCCAGCTTCACCGAAGACAGCTCCTTGTCTGCAGAATGAAGAACTACTCGCAGGTCATGCACCTCACTTTTCAAAACTAAAAAGCAAACAAAATAAATCCTCAACAAGCTTCTCTACACTTATTTTTTTACTAAGTAGGCAAATAAATGCCATAGGTATCTTCACACAATCAGCAAAACAAGTTGGAGAAACCATATTCAGTAAAGATGTTGAACAACGAAGCAGAGGGAACTAGGAGCTCTGAGATTTCTATTTTCTTCCTCTCCCTTGTTCATGGTTTTTGTTATCATTTCTACCAGAAAAGGAAGAGTTAACATCTACCTGTCTCTGACTTGTAGGTCATTTGATTTTCTACATTTCTCGTGTAGAATGTGCATCAAAATTCAATATAAGGGGGGAAAAATCAAGAGATTTAACATTTTAAGTGACCTAATCTTACTTATCAAAAATCCCTTGGAAATGTGCCAGAACTTTCCAAAGTAAATTAAAAACTTTACTTCCAATTGGAAGTAAAAATTAAGTAACTTCTTAGATCAAAGAAAATAGAACAGCTGTCTTTTTTGTTTTAGCTTTATTATAAACAACTGCAAATACTTTGATGAAAGGAAAAATAAACTAGAAAAAAACCGTGGGAACCAAATGATAAACCCACATCTACGCATATACACCAAAACATAACTTACGGTTTATTTCTCATTATTAAAATATGACTCATCTTATGAATTCATGATACTTCACTTTCAAAGCAATATTAAAACTATAAGCAAACAGTTGTATCGTTTGTGAGAAGTCCTGAAGCAAATTAGCCTTTATGATGTTGCCATGACTTACCACTGCCATGCGAACTCAATTCAGTTGTCTAATTAAAACAAACAAACCACCAACCAAAAACACAGGGACAAGATTTATCCATATAAGTAAAAAGATACCGAGTTACAGTATTCAGATGACGAAACGCCCAGCTGTTCACACTTACAGTCATTCTTCGTTTGAGTGTCCCGAAGCTGCTTTTCAAGGAGGTTCAACTGTGAAAGATGCTCCTGCTGCTGTTTGGTCCAGTCAGTTCTCTCTGATGAGAAAAGCTGCGGGAAAGAGAGCAATTTGCTGGAAAAGGAATACTGGCGTGCCGAGACGCGCTCCAAATCATTACCTTGTTTCCGCTTTTCAGATCTAGATCTAAGGTCTCTGACCAGAAGAAAGTCAACTGTCGCCACAACTACAGTGAGGGAAGAAGGATCGCCGCGAGCCCCTGAACTGTCCAGACAAACAGCACGGGCCCGCTGGCAATGCCGAGGGCCAGAACTCAGACTAGCGATGTGTGTCTCATTGTCGGAGTAGCATGCGGAGTAACAAAGTAGAGAACACAACTCAAATCGGCCCGACTGAGGCTCTGTGAAGTCATTTTCTTCCTATAGACTCTCCCTTTGACGATGCGTTTCCCACACTTCTGGGGCCATGCTCTGGGTCTTACCTCCTGCATTTGTGTGGAATGGTGTTCCAGTTTGTCAATGTGCTGCTGAAGCTTTAGGTTCTTGTGCTCTTCCTCGTCCAACTTGACTTGAACGGCACTCATTTGTTCCTGTAACACAAAAACTTCAGTTGTCAAAAATTCTTTTAATGAAAATCTCAAGCATTCCACCATTTCTTCTGCATTAAAAAAAAAAAAAAAAAAAACAGAACTCAAAACCTCATGAAGACAAAGGTATCAAAGGCCAGTTTGGAGCCAGAAAACAACTTTAAAAGACTATACTTATGACTTCTCATATTTCAGAATTACATTTGTGGTCCATCAAAGTGGGCAATTTGAAAGACAAAGGAAAGAAGTGATTAAAACTAAAGTCACGAATTAAACCGTAGAACAATCTAGAGACCACTGAGCTTTCTCAGGATTGTATGGAGTGACTTCACCAGGAAGGCCTCCACGCTTTAAAAAGGACAAAACTTTGGAATTTGGGGTGGTCTGGCTCACTCTAAGTTTTACTAGACAGTAGGAAAACCTTTAAAAATTAAAGAAATCACCAGAATTCTGAGACAAACAAATTTCACATTATTTCAAATATATCAAAAGCTGTCTAAAATTTCATCTGTAATAAGATTCAACTATTTTAACTTTCTTTAGCAGATACAGCATTGTGCCATATAAACCAGTTCTGCAGCTTGCAACTAGTGGCAACTGGTCTTTTTACATATGAGAGACCTAAAGCCCCAGGAGATTACAGAGTGACTTGCTAAATGAATTAAAAGAACTAGAGTAGGCTGATTTGTAAGCCAGGGACCTTTACACATCCACACTTAAAAAGATACTAAACAAGTCTGAATACACCAGTTATAGAGTTAAAATAATAAGGAAAATTTGTTTAAATGAATGTCTAATTATTAATTTTTTCTAAAACTAAATATTACCTGCACCAATCTAAGCTCCTCAGAAATGGCCTCAAAAGCTTGTTCATTCATCTCAGGTGGAATTGGCTCATTTAAGATGTCATTATCTAATTTGCTAGAATTCTGAGTGTGCATGGCGCCAAAGCTCCCCGTCTCAGGGCTTAATTTTGATACTGGCCGAGACCAAAGTTGATAAGCCTTGGTTGGTGTAGTTATAATCTGCAGCAAAAAGTTATGGAAAACGACATTAGTACACATAAAAAAAAAAAATACCATATTTAGTAATTCGGTGAACACAGAGGATAAAATTGCAATTCTATTCATCAAATAGAGGCAGCACAGAAACAAATGGAAAACAAGTAGAAACAAATATCAATTCAATGCAGTCTCAAGCAAAATTCCAGTTAGATTTAGAAAAAAGAAACTTGATAGGCTGATTCCAAACTTCATACAAAGAATAAATGTGTAAGAAGAGACAACTAAAAAAGGAACAAATTGGGAAGACTTCGCTGGACAATAGAAAAATACATTATAGGGTAGGGTCATTTTAAAAGTGATTAGCATATGAATAGTCAAATAAACATTGAAAGAAAATACAAAGTCCAGAAATAGACAATTTATATGTGCAAAGTTCAAATTAGTGAGAAAAACAGAGACTTATTAAGTTAAATCCTTATTTCATACCACTCAAAAGTAAAACAGCAGATGCATTAAACATCTCAATGAAAAACAGTTATAAAAGAAAGTGGAATATACTGATGACCTTGACATTGTCTGGGCCTTTAAAAATGAATAAAAGAAGTCATAAAGTTAAACGATCAATAAATCTGGCTGTATCAAAATTTTAAAACTTCTGTGTAACGAAAGTGTCACATACAAGGATAACAAGCAACATGATGGCAGAATATATTGGCGCTGGGCATAACAAAAGTTTAACATAAAAATTCCTACAAATCAGAAAAAATAAGTAAACTAGTAAGAAAATAGACTCTTTATTCATAGAAAAAGGAAATGCAAATGGACAACAAACATAGGAAAATACATTTGACCTCACTAGAAATGAGGAAAATGAAAATCAAAACCTTAACAAGATGCCATTTTTCACCCATCAGACTGTCAAACAGTAAAGAGCCTGACAATGCCCGTTCTAGGGGCCAGTGCTAGGGAATGAGTGCTCCCTGACTTCCTGGGAAGGCACAGGGTGAGGCCACCTGGAGGGGCCAGTCAGCAGAACTGACTCCAAACTGAGATGTCCTAACACTACCACTTCTCCCTCATAGGAGGAGAAGCCAGAGAATGCTTGCACGGGAAACCACCTAAATAAACCACGGTCATCCAAAACATGGAAGCCTAGGTTTAAGATGAGGTAGAGCTCTACGTACTAGTTAACACAGAAAGATCCAAGGCATATCCATCTCTGAGTTAACAAAGGCCCACTGTGGAATAACATATGTAGGACGATACCACTTATTTTTAAAAACAAAGCACAACAAAAAAAGGTCTGTTAAAGAATTCTACACATCTTTCTCAGTCCATGTACATTTATTCTACAAAACTGTTAAGACAAAGGATTCCCAAGCTGGGAACACATTGCCCGGGGTGAGGGGTGAAGGGCTAGATCAGACCCAGACTGGCAGTGCTGCTCCGTGGGAACTTTAACCCAAACTTGTATACAGAGGTCTATTTTTTGAAACAAGGAAAATGTATTCGTAAAGCACTCACATAATTAAAAATGAACAACGAAAGATCTGAAGTGCTGTGTTATTCTTGGTAAACCTTTTAATCCTTTGTCCTGTTTGCTCAGCTATAAACCGAAGTAGCACTAGAGGGTCACAGTGCTTCAAGATCTGTAATTCCATCGTGCTAAAAGACTACAGACACAAATTATAAAACACCTGGAAATAGTCTACAAGTATTTAAAAGGAATATTCCACACAGATTTTGAAGACTATCTTTTTTTTTAAAAAGCAAAGAAAAATATTCTACCTTTATAAGAAAAAATAGCAATTCTCAGGTTAAACAAATCATGATATATGCATACAACATTCTTGTGCAGCTGCTTAAACAAACAAAAACCAAACGGAGAGAAGGTTCTTTTTTCCCTTGAGATATGGGATAAAATCAAAAATATCTGTTAAGTTCAAAAAAAAAAACAAAAAAACAAGGTGTAGAATGATGTGTATGTATCATATGGTAATATTTGTGTAAAGTAAAAAAAAAAAAAAAAAGAAAACAAAACCCCCAAAAACTTGGTGACACTGAATCCCTCCAAATAGGTTTCTGGCTGGCTGGAAGGGTAGCAGACGGAAAGAGACTTGTCACTGTATACTCTGTACCTTTAAATATTCCAGTCGTGTGATTAACTATTCACATGGATGAATAAAATTACTTTTAAAAGCAGTTTCTTATTAAGTGACACAAAAAACATCAGTGTTAAAGGTAGCCGTTAGGGATAAACATTATTTATGATAAAGTTTCAGATGTATAAGGAAAGCGTTTTTTGGCATTCAGAGCATTTAGTACAAAAAGCTCAAATCGCGAGCAGCAGCACCTTCTTAATCTTTTGCTTTTCTGTGTATTCTCTTTCCTCGATCTCAGGTGTCCAGCTTTTTTCCTTTATGAGGCTCTGGTTGTTTGCGGGGGAAACCCTCCTATTAACACCACTGTTACCCTTGATCCTTTCATGGTCTTTGTCTTTAGGATTTCTATCCTTCCAGGGCAAACTGAGCACACGATGCCTTATAGCAACATATACCACTTACAGAGACCTACCAGGGGCCGGGCACTTTACTATCTCATTTAATGCTCTAAAAAACCTAAAAAACCATTAAATTATCCTCACCTCCAATTCAGAGACAACAAATATGAGGCTCAGAAGTTAGGAAACCCTGCCAAAGAAGGGTAGTAGCAGATCAGAACTTGAACCCAGGTCTGACGCCTCGGTGTATTTTGTCCTATGCCGCCCTGTCTGTCAGGGGTTCTACATCGGAACACCAGAACTGGCATCACCCTAGGTTAACTGCCTACAAGGGGATCTATCTGTATCTGGAGAGAACCTGTGCAGACTCCATTATTAACAAAATGAGACAGCAGTGATTTAAGACTGAAGTATTGCTTCGGATTACCTACCTTTAGTGTTTCAGCATGAATTTTATTCAGCTGAGAGACTTCTTGTCGCTTGCATGCTTTTGTTGCTTCCAAAAGGTTTTCAAGATTAAGGTTCGCTTTTTGCAAAGACTGAAGCTCTGATTCTAATTCTAGCTGCCTTTTCCTAATAGATATTAAATTGAGCGTTTTAGGTAATAAGTAATGTCATACATGTGTAGAGTACTTTACAGTTTATATTCATGCATAACTTTACAGTTATCTCTTTAAATCAGAGGTAGTCTTAGATTATTACCCTCATTTTCCAACGGGGTAAAATACAGCTCAGAGACTGATGACTGTTTAAGGTGTTCAACTAGCAAATGGCAGAGCTCTATTTCAGAAGCCCAAACAGTCCATGCTGGTTCCACATGTGATGTTATTTTTAAAACAAACACTTCTTTATATTTTAGAATAGGATTAATCTTAGCTATAATATGAATGTGGTTTATCTTTGTTTTCATTACATAAAGAGCATCAAGTAAGAATATTAACAATTCTGAAATTTCTAAAAACCCACACTTAATTCAAAACAACAGTGATTTAATTTGGTGGCCAGATTAGGAATTTTCTATGTAAGTTCAACAGACATTCAGCTCAACAGGTATATCCTGTAAAACATTCACATTGTCATTAAATACACTACTAAAGAGCTAGAAGGTTGTGCCAATTATGCCTCAATTTAAAAACAATAAGTTAAAAAAAATTTGAAACAAGCCCTTTTCCCTCATGTCAAAACAAGTTAGTTGCTATATGAGAATTTAATATTTAAAGTAAAATGCTCAATGAAATTGTCACTGTCAAACTCTAAAACAAATTAACACTAAAAGATATTAAATAGATAAGCATGAATGTGTATTTACACTTTACCTAGTTAGTTCTTTGAATTCTTCATACTCTTGCTTTGAATTATTCAGCTCTGTCTGAATTTGCAGGAGTTGTGCTTTTAACTTCTCCGTGTTTGCTAATGAAATTGGTTCTTTTGCAACTTTAGGAGAGAATCCTTGCTGACCTGATAATAAGGAAACGACTTGGTCATTGAAAGACAAAAATAACAGAATACATTTTCTAGGTTCTCTGCCAGGTATTTGCTTTGAAGCACAAGGAGGAAAAATGAGAAATGGTTGGAAGGTGGACCCTAAAATACGAGAGCCTATAACTCAGCAGGAGACATAAGATACGATACAGTGTGGTAAAGAATATAAGAAGTTGTTTTTGAGAAGCTAGAAGCCACAGGATGGAGAGGCATATTTAAGGCAACACCATTAGGAGCAAGAGCCAACAATGCTGAAGTATAACGCACACAGCGCTGGAGAGGAAACGCCACCAGGGGAACCTGGCAGGAATTAGTGCTCCAATTCGGCTAATGTTAAGAGTCAATGAATTTTAGGAAAGGAGACAAACAGCAAAGGCAGCAACGTGAAAGGATTTGGTATCATCTGCCAGGTAAAAAAAGATTAGTTTTCAGGGATTATTTAGAAAACTGACTATGTTGAAGAGCGTTCCACTGAGTTTCAGTGAGGAAAAATTTGATCACGTCACAGCTGTCGAAAGAATGCTATATGTTTTGAAGACGGTGAGGTCCAGAAATGACCATTATTAACTTTCATAGGCAGTAAGTAAAGGTACAACTGAGGCCAAAATTGCCAACGAAATACAGAGCATTACAGAGAAAATAAGTGAAATAAACAGAAAAACTGATTTTAACTTCGCATCTAAAATCTTAGTCTCTCCACAACCCAAATACTTAGAGAATTTTATTCTTTAATTAAGTCATAATGGAAAGGAAGAAGGCTTTGAAAAGGAAATTTTAAAAAGCAAGGAGACAAACAGGCTTCTTTGAGCACAGAATAAAAAGATTAGAACTTGCTCAATTTCAACCAAAACAGAAACAAAGGCTGAGATAGAATATGATAAAAGACCGTGAAAATATTCACACTAAAAATGGAGCAAATATAGACTGCTACCAAACCCCAGAGCATTTAACAATAGCTGCCAAGCCTGTAGGTTAGATTCAGTACTAACTAAACCACGTTTCACAAAGTAAAAGTAAACTTATGGAAATATTGTATATAACTAACAGCGTACGCTGGCAAATGTGACCAGTGACCACAACACCAGGACTGAAACACGCTGCTGGGTGGACCATGAGTCCGATCACACCGACATCTCTCACCATACAGACCTTAATCAGGTGGACAAACATCTCACCTCCACGTTCATCACGTTGTGCTTAATCACACTTTTCATTTCATATACTTAACACGGAAAAATTCTATTTAATAAAATTAAAAATAATATCTGAATCAACCTTTTATCCACAAAAGAGATATATGGTAGCCTACATAATTTAAGACTCTGTGATTTTTGAGAAAAAAGTATAGAAAATGCCTTTTGATAACATAAAAAAATAAGTTCATATATAAGAAATTAGCACCAGGTCTAGAGGCTAAAATGACGACCCCTCCCAATGCAAGGCAATAAAATGGCCTTTAAAACAGGCCCCCTGCCCCAGAAGGCATGTAATACAATCGCTTCTTACTTTTGTCATTTTTCTCTGTGCCAGATACTTCGAAGAAAGCCTTTTCTAGCATCGCAATGGTCTGGGCGTCCATTTCGTGGGCTCTTTTCACAGGCTCTAATAACCTCAGTCTTCTATTCTCCTCCCGGAGGGAATGATTTTCCATAGCATATTTTGCAACTCTGGGGTGGTGCTCTATCTGTGAGCCAGAAGAATTACAGACTTAATGAACAAGTCCTTCTGAAAAGCCGTTAGAAAATGTGAACACCCTGTGCACTGCCGGCAGAGCCTGCTGTGGCCACTGCAGAAAGCAGCTTGGCGTCTGGTCAGAGACTGAGAACGTGCCTATCCCAAGACTCCCGATCTACCTACCACTGGGTCTGCGCCCTTGGAACTCTGACTCAGGCACCTAAGGAGATAAGCACAAGGGCATACACTGTGGCAGACCCTTCGTGCAAAGGGGACTGCTTACGTTAACACAATGAAAAAGTAAGGAAACTCTGCTGATCAGGACTGCAGGCCCTCCGAGATGCACCTCATGCAAAGGGCAAAGTGCAGATAAGGGAGGACGGCAAGCTGCCTTTTGTGTAAAAATATCTATCCATACTAGCTTGAACATGCATGAAACCTCTGGAAAAATATACAAAACTGATCTTCGATTATCTTTGTTTTTTAATGATGTTCCTGTATTAACTCTCTGTCCTTCCCAGGGGAAAGGATAAACAACAAAACTCTAAAGGGCTGAACTGTAAAGAGACTGACTCGGCTAACCACAAGGCCCACTGGGATGAAGTAGGCGTGGCCTGCTAGGGCTGAGTGTTGCCATAGCAATATCACAACTTCCTCCCTATTCCTTTAGGGTTCTATCTACTATTTTAGAAAATGGCAGGAAATAAATGATGCAATCATACTGTCAGTTGAATTCATTTAATACACCTTGCATTGTATTCCATTGTATTCTAAAAATCTGATGACAAATTTATACCTGCCTTGGTAGAAAGAGTGTAAAAGTCATGTACTCACTTGTTCTCGCAAAGTTTGAATCTCGTCTCTTAATTCTGACAGCAAACGATCCTGCTCCTCAGGCAGAAAACTTCCCCGCGATTCCTTGTGGAGTTTCTCCAGGCGCATTATTTGATCCTCTCGGAATTTCACGATCATTTTATTAGACTGAATAAACTTCTCTTTTTTGAGAGTGAGGTCTTCTAATTGGGTAACCTTTTCTACCAGAGACTTAAAAAATTCATAATTTGGTTAAACATGAAAAGTAATGCAGCTTCCCAGAATTTTCACAAACTAAGCAACAAACGCTAACTTTCCATTTAATCTCAAAGGCGAAATTAGATTTTTCACAGCCTTCCTTTAGGTTTTATTTACTGGTGCCATTTATTCCACTCAGAAAGGCACCGCACAGTAAAGCCTAAAATATCTTACATCCACTTTATGTTAATTGTTTCCTACCTTCTTTTCCTGTTCAGATTTCTTAAAGAATAACATTGCCTCTTGGAAATACTTCATGTAATTAGTCTCGTCTTTGTCTGTAATTGATCCAATAAGAAAAGGAAAGGGGAAAAAATGTTTATCTCTCAAATCTGAAGACCAAGCCAAGAGCTAAAACAGCCTTTAACTGACAGCTCTCAATCTAAAAGAATCAAACTATCACCAGATCATAGGTTAACCCAGTCCACATATTAGCTATTCTTTAAAGAAAAATAAGTCTCCCTCATCCTATTTAGTAAATATATCTAGATTACATATAACAGAATCTTAGAAGTAGATCTAAATAAAGTTTATTAGCACGTCGTTGTAGCACTTATTAGAAATGAATTATTCAAAATTATTTCTCCTCCCCCTTCCCACATGTCTCACAGAATTCAGTACCTGGAATCTGTATCTGTAATAGACAGAGTACCATGTTCCTATGTAGGTGAAATAAACAGAAAAATACTTGTGGAAAACTTTGGGTCCCTTGCTGTGTCGTGCCTGTCATCAGAGGGTTCTCACGCTCATGTCCACGCGCGGTCTCCCTCAGGACAGAGAACGCTGTGCTCATCTTACCTGCGGTGAGAAAGCTCTCTGGGAGTACATGTCCTGTGGTTAGCTGGGCCAGCTGTTCTTTGAGCCTCTTCACTTCAGCTTGCAGTTGGCTCACATTTCCTTGGGTGTCTTCATTTACCACCGCCTGTTCAAGAGTTGTTTAATAAGCATTAAAAGGACATTTTCTTTTTTAAGGGATTTCTAAAAGTTTATCTGGAACTTTCTTTCAATTTATTACTTTTTTTTTTTAATGGTGACACTGGTTAATGAAATCCGATAAGTTTCACGTGTCCTAAAAGGACAGTTTTTTTGAGTTGTATAGTCTTGTGTTTATATTTGTTTGTATGATTTGGAGTGACGAACAGCAAACAAAACCGCACTTCCGTCTCACAAACGGTCAAAAGGCCACCGGAACCACAGTGTGCTGGAGCAGAGGGAGCTTCCTTTCTCTGCATTCATAGCCACAGCCAGAGACCCTTTCCCTCCTCCATGACATCCCGCTTAGTTCTTGGCTCTGTTGACCAGCCCTGGGCCCTGCTGGGCTGAGTCCATTACCACCAAGGAAATCCTGTCTAATGACATGAACATACCCTGGGGTCCGACAGCACCTTCCTCCTAAAACGTACGGCACCGTCCCGCGGAGAAGAGCAACTCCTCAGTGGGAATGACCTCTGTCATGGCTCACAATAAGGCGGTGGCGAGCTGCAGGGCTGGCCTGAGCCCCGTCACCGGCAGAAACCTCCCTCCCAAAGGAATTCAACTCTGAACTCCCTAACAGCCATCCTGGAAGGAGGGCTGGTGTGACAGCTCCATCTGTTTTATTACCAGACTTAATGTATTTTAAAGAAATGTCTCTTTAAGAAATTGTCTGCCCATGGCCATGCTACCCTGAACAAGCCCGATCCCATCTGATCTCGGAAGCTAAGCAGGGTCAGGCCTGGTTAGTACTTGGATGAGAGACCACCAAGAAGACCAGGTGCTGTAGATGTAAAAAATAAAAAAATAAAAATAAGGGATTGCAAGCTGACAAGGTCCTTGCAATCTGTGAGGTCAACCAAGGGTTGCCTTGCCTAAAAAAAAAAAAAAAATTCTCTTAAAGAAATGTCTTATTTGAGATGACATCTAGGAGGCTCAGAAAGGCCCACAGACCAACTAGGGGATAATGAGAATGGCAGAGTACAAACCAGATCAAAGGGACCCAGCTGTGAAACACTCAACGCTCCAGTGAGGGAACAAGCCCTCTGACAGCCCCAAGGTCCCCGTGTTCCTTTCTTAAGCCAGGTCTGCCCATTGAGAAAGATTGAAATAGATCACCCTTAAACAGGTCCCAGGTACCCTAGCCACTTTCACTGCAGCAGGGGACTTACCATTGATAGTGACTAGTATAAGGCTCCCCGTTCTGTTGTTTCATGAGTTATAAGAAGCCATTTCTAGTTGCTTCTGATTTTTATGGCCAGCCTCATTACAAGGCACTCCTCAATATTCTGACATCACAGTCACATCAGTGACATCATAATTCTAATTGCCTCTGCAGTTCTCCACTCTCCAAAAACTTCTAATAAATTCCAAGAGATAGTCAGGAAGCTCTAGTGATTTTTCCTCCTCATATTACAAATACCCAACCCGAGGGTCATAATCCAATGAAATGAATGACTAAGCCTACACACTGGCCTACACAGGAAAGGAGGCAAAGTGGACCCCTGCACTCTAACCATGGTAAGATGATCAAGGGGTCTACCTCTGGAGTAAGGATGACCAATTTCTCCTTTGCGAGAGAGAGGAAATTAATCGTTGTACTCAGTATTTTACCTTATTTTTAATCAGCTTGGCTCTTTGAGCAAAATTCAGCGTTGACAGGGTTTCCCCGAAGCACCGTGGTCCAGGATGAACATTGGCGACTATGGCCGTTTTGGCGTTTCCACCGAGGGAATCCTGTTTAATGATACGAACAGAAGAACCCACAGATCTTTTCAAGCAAAGAAAACGTACACTCTGACCACCAAAGCTGAGAAATTGTCCACCCATTAGCCATCATGAGCATAACCAACAAAAGGCCCAGGAACCCAAGGATCTGCTTTACCCGGAGTAGGAAGGTAAGCTTGGAGTCCCGGTAGCAAACGTGTCTCTGTTTTCCATTGCCCACATCGACGAGTGCGGTGATCACTTGGCCCAGGCAGCTCAATGATCGGTTGATGTTACCTGCTTCCTACGGCATCGGGAGAAAAGAACAAAAATTTAGGTGCACTGGTTTCTGTTTAGCATTTTGTATTAAAATATACCTAGCAAGGTGACAATAGTGAATGGAAAGGCAAGTCAGAGACAGTATTAGTTAAGGATAACTACCTGTTCAGCAGATAGATGTCCTCAACTATCCCCTGACCTTTTCCTATTTGACACACACTGCAGTTTTAGTATTCAAAGGCAAATACAAAGTGACTTGAAGGAAAAATATCAATATCACCTCATGATTGCAATAGTTTTAAACTGACCTATAAAGATAAAAACTAGAAAAAACAGGAAAAAAGTTGTAATGCATTAGTAGGCATATTTTTCAATGCTTTTATGTTAAAATGTTTGCTATATTATAAGGGTGTGATAACTCATAACTCACTCCATGTCCCATAAAGCCACTGATGCATTTACTACAAAAGACTATTCAGTCTAATTCTGTATAGGATAATAAAACCCCTTTTAAAAAGTGGTTTGGGAGAAAAAAATGTTTAGGTTAAATATGTTAGACTGGATTTTTACTGTAGGTAGCATATGTCGGTAACTAAGTTTGCAGTGGTGGGAGCATAGAAAAAAAAGAGAAAGGGTCGAAATTATAAAGCAAGATGCACTGAGTTCAGAGCGGCCACCACCTGTTTTACCATCCAGTAAACCAGAAAGGCTGAGAGCACTGTCTGTGGAGCTGAACAACAAACTTCTGTTCGAATCTCAGCTCTACTCTTAGCTGTGTACCCTAGGAAAATTTACTTCAGTTTCTTTAAAATAGAAAGGATAATAGTACCTACTTCCCAGAGTTGTTGGAAAGGCTAAATGAGTAAATACATATAAAGCTTTTAGAATAGGCCCAGTGTATGTCTTATTATACACATATGCTATTTTTCTTTGCTACATGTCTTAATAGAAACACGAGCCTGAGATTGCCTCAGGAGGCTCAAATCCATATTTTTAATGCCAAAAGTAGACTCATCTCCACCATTTTCAACTGTTCGCCCCCAGCCCTCATTTATCCTACAGAACTCGCATATTTTATTGACAATTCACATTATAATACATACATACATACATACATACATGCATGCATACTGGCAGTACATATTATAGAGAACCTCTGGCCCCACTGTCAATACCTTAGCCTAAGGCTAGGTCCTTAACCCTCAGCCCTGAAATACTAAACAGCACAACCGGTCTCCTTTCTCTTTCGGCTCTCCCCTCATGAATCTGGCAGTGGTGGGCCAGATGGCTAAGGTCTTATAAAACAGGCTTTCTGCACAGAAAAACAAAACTTTTGTTTCCCAGTGTTTGGAGAGTTGAGAGTAAACTTGGCCTGGCACTCCTGGTCCTCAACGATCTAGGCCTACTTATGCCAAATGCCATACTCGCTTTGCAACCACAATAACTCTTAAGAAGCCTCCCTGCCAGGCACATATTCCCTGTTCCTCTCTCCCTACCCAAATCCTGGTTCCCCATGCTTCTCCTGAGCAGTCCATGTCACTCCCTCTCCTCTGTCCCCTGCTGCCACCTGTACTGTCTGGAATGAATTCAAAGACTCTTGCTATTTGAGAACAGACTTGTCCTATCCCATGTATATTTACTATCTCTACTCAACAACAAAAATTTCTACACCTTTTGGATGGAAGACATTTCTTATTCCTTTGTAACGCTCACAACACTTAGCTTGGTATTGACTTCTACTAAGAATTCATACACAAGTTCAAGTGAAGGTCACAAGTCCATCCTTACCTTCAACCTCATCCCTTCTGCATGGGTGTCTTTTTGCCGTTCTGATCCTGCTAAGTCCACCAAATTGAGCAGAGAGGTCCGTATGTTCACAGTCTCGTTGCTTTTCTCCATTGACTCTATTGTAATTGTAAAGACTGCGTGAGACCTAGAGGACTCTCTATTCATTGATGTCGATGCCACACGCCTGTTTCTCCATCCTCCAGACAACACCTGGCAAAAGGAAAATGTATCATCACAACTTCTAAGTGGCCACGACAGCCACTAACATCAGTTGGAAATGTGTAAACAGTAGCGAGAAAAAATACTGGTCCATTGAGGAATAAACTCCAAGTATTTTCCTTTTTCTTTCCTTTTTGTCCCCTCTCCACATTATGAAAAGAGAACAAACAGGAAATCAGAAGACATAGGATCTAGAACTGGTTTTGCCATCTTCCGTTGGTGTTAACTTAGTACAAATCACAAAATCTCTCCAAACCCTTTCTTCACCTAGACAATAAGAAAGCTAAACAAGATAAATCTCAAATAACCTTCAAGCTCTAAGTTTTATTAGCGCTTTCGGTCTATAAAGTATTTGTTCTCCGTCCCTATTCCCGATGGCAAGCAGGGTAGGTGAAGGTTCAGACTACAGGCTCTGGAATCAGTTGAACCTTTTCAAGCTCAGTGCCATAGTTGTAAAATAGGGATACAGGTACCTACCCCACAGGGCAGAACATCTCAAACTGTAGTATGCTACTAATCACCTAGGGATCTTATTAAAATTCGGATTCTGACTCAGGAGGTGTTAGGTAGGGCCTGAGATTCACATTTGGAACAGGCTCCCAAGTGATACAGTCTGAGAACTATATTTCTGAGTAGCAAGGTCATAATATGTACAGTTGGTTTAAATGGCAGAGATCCCAGGAGCTCCTCAAAGGGGCAGCTCCCAGGAGGAACCACTAAAGAAATATGAACACTATGAACTGTCCCCCGGGACCTCCAGAGTGGTTTTTAGGAATGCCTGATTAGAATGAGCAGCACTAAGATACTGCAAAACCCAGAGGCTCAGTTCTATCTTAACTAAGGGGAGAGCTATAAAACACTGTCATATTCTTTATTCTTTCCTTCCCATAAACATTCTGGGTTATGCCTTTACAAAATATTTTTAGCAGCTCAATTCTTGCTTTGGTTGAGATTGAGGTGCTTTTCACAGCATGTCATGGTGTCTGAGGATCAAAATACTCAAGGTAGGACACCTGATAGGCCTCAGCAGCTGAGGTCACCACTTGCTCCGCCGCACCAACAACAAAGACGCCCTTCTTGATGTGCTCCCTTAGGTACAGTCCAGCCGATGCAGAGTCCAGTAGATCATAGATCTGCTCATTGTAGATCTCAATAAACGAACACTTACAAAGGAAGCTCTTTCCAGCTCCAGCCTGCAAAAGAGAAGCCTCGTTTAGATATATTATTTTCATATATTCATTCTTATCTTTATGAGCATTAATCTTTCACTTGCTTCACAAGTGTAAATTTCCTACAATATTATCCTTTACACCATGCAAGATACGTAAAGTCAGTTAAAAAATCTAGATAACTAATTTCAACACATCATTATATTTTAAAGCCGCATCACTGTGGTCCCAGGAGCCCTAAAGTTTCCAGAGGTGCTGAGAACTAGGCCAGGAAGATGGGAACTGGGTAGTCTGGATGGACGATTCCATTTTTATCCATCTTATACATTGAACTTCCTCATAAAGTTTTACTTGAAGCAAGTGTTAATATTCTTTAAAAGACTGAAAATTTATTTTAAAAGCCTCTCTATAGAATTTTTAACCACAGAAATGCAAGGCAGTAAACATGTCCCTGGCATGCAACAGGCATGTCTAACTGCAGTGGTTAGGGGTAGTTTCCGCAAAGGAGTAAATGGTAAACCAATGTTATGTATCGGTGTCCATGGTACGCATGTACTAGAACACAGAACACAAATGGCTCTTAAGCCTGGAATTTCCCAAACTACAGAAGCATAATCTTGAGAATAGCCCAATCTGGGAGCCGATGGAAGAGGGAAGCCCCACATCCCAGGGATGACGGAGCCACACCACCTGTGGAGCAAGATCACAGCCAGGTGGCAGCAGGTGCTGCTAAGGAGATAACGATGGGCCTGTCACTACTGGACGTCATGAGGGTCTAATCAACTCGCAGTCAACCGTGAGCCGAGGTCCAGGTTGCTGATGGAGCTCAGAGAATCTGTGTTCCTCAGTTAAGATTTTGTTTACACTTTCTCTCTTGCAAAATCTGAAAGCCTAAGAAGCACTATATTCTTTCTTTTAAACCAGCAATCTGAGTTCACAGATGATGCATCTTTTACAAACTAAGAACTTTTAGAAAACAAAAACTCAGAATCTTTAATTTTAAGAACTGAGGTTTTTTTATGCCACACTAGCCTATCCACATTGTAAAGTACAAGCCTCCATGTACCATGACCTAATTAGTAGCTAGCTACTCAAAACTAGATATTTAACAGAATTGCTTTATTTTGAAAGTAAGTTTTACCTTATCTTTTTCACGATCAATTAAGGAAAACAAATATTCAAAACTTCGTGGGATTACTCCTCTCAGGTTATGAGAAAAATTATCAGATTCAGATGGTCCTAAAAAATGTAAAATATATAGCTGTTCATTTTTGTTCTTAATACAGGAGTCTTTCAAAATGGCAACACTGAAAGGCAATTTATATAGAAATAAGTTGACACATTATATAATCAGTTTCCTATGTGTGCCCCCAGACAAGTTTTGGTCTGTGAGAGATCATATAATAGAACCTGCCTATCAACAGGACTGAAGACCTACAATAGCCACTGACCAACTTTAAAAAGTAGTTGCTGTTTAATAAATTAAAAAATCCATCTAGGTACCAAGCTTGAAAATTTTCTTCCTGCCATGTACCAACACTAGCAGAAATATCAAACAATTGTACTTTACTTGTTTATAATATTTGGTCTTATGGATCTGTACAAAATGGCCATGTGGCCATAGGCTAATTACTTATTCTGAGTTCCTAACTGTAAAATGGGGATAATATGGTAATAACTACCTCACAGATTACTATTAAAGATTAGCATTACCTAGTATTATTTAAATTGGGCAATAAAAGCCGAGTAGGTAAGAAATATACTGTAGGAATATTTCAAAAGATTTCTACAGAGATAGAAAAATGCAGAGTTGTACTACCTCTATTTTGTTAACATTAGGGAAAGAAGGAGAGGTGAGTGAATATGTAAACAGCAGGACTTTATGGAATACTAATTCAAGCTATGATATAGATATAGATATAGATATAGATATAGATATAGATATAGATAAGCCAGAAAAAAATATAGCTAGAAAATATCTATAAGTTACTATAAATATCATTTTAATATGCCTTAGCAACCAAAGGAACTAACGAAAGGCTGGTGTATGCAATAAATGCACAGAAAAAAATTTTTTAATATTATCATTGTCTCGATGCGCTACACATGGAATATTTAAATAGTCTTTGCAAATTATACCTTAAATATATACATATATAATAGAGAAAGAAAATGTAAGTAAATGAACAAAGAGGACAAATAATATTAGAGTATGCAGATAATTTTATAACATTTTCCTGTGAAATAATACACAAAGATGGTCAGCACATTCTTTAGCTCCCTTCACCATCCCTCGCCTACTCCACTGCCTTAACTGCTAACCCTGCGTCCCCCTGATCCTTCCTAATCCTTTAGTTCCTCCTACAGTCTTTATCTCATTCAGCTGCTTGAAGTAATCCTTTAAATTATACTTTACATCACATAATTCTTTATCAAACCAAAAACCAAAGCCTTCCTTCCAATGACTGACTGTACATCACACTCATAACAAAATTCAAAATCCTTACTAGGTCCTACATGACTTGGCCTCAGGCGACAGCTCCAACTCCCCTTCCTATTGGCCTCTTATTCTGGAAAACTCCACTCGAGTCCTGTGAGTGTTCTTGCTGTTCCTCATACACTCCTGCGCATGCTCCCACCTCAAAGCCCATGCATTGAGTCCCTCTGCCTGGAAGATTCTTTTCCTGGTTAGTTCATGGTTCAGTCTCATTCTACTTAATAATTCTATTCAAATATCACCTCCTGAGAAGCCTTTCCTGACCACCCACCTCCCTTGTTCTTTTCCATCCTTTTTTTTTTTTCCTTCATAGCACTTATTACCTCTGGCCTAATTACTAGACATTTATTTACCTGTAATGGTACATCCCTCCTGAGAATATAAGCTCTACAAGAGCCCAGACACTACCCTGTATTCAAGTAGCGCACCAGAGCCTTAAAGAAAGCCTGGCGTAAGTCTCAACTGTTATAATGTTATAACCTCAGCAAGGGGAAGACCTTTCTTACTACAATTTACAATTCAGAAACTATTTTTAAAAACCCTGAAATGTAACCACATAAAAGAAAAAAACTTTAGCATAGTTAAAAACCATATAAGTCAAAAGACAAATTAAAAACCCAGAGAAAAATCTGTAATCTATATCATAGACAAAGTGCTAATATCTCTCTACTTTATAACGAATTCCTACAAAAGAGTAAAAAAACAAGACAAGCTAGCTTTTTAAGTAGGAAAAAAGCTTGAATGGGCATTTTCCAGAGAAGCTCTTCAAATGTCCAAAAAGCATACAAAATCTGCTCAGTTGTCGATAGACATCAGGGAAGTGGAAACAAACACACAATGAGATAATACTATACACCCTCCAGAATGGCTAAAATTTCAAAAACTAACAGTGTCGAAAGTGGCCAAGGATGGTGGAGCAACTGAAACTTCCATATCTCACTTTGGAAAACTGTTTGGCAGTATTTACTAAAGCTGAATATACATAGACTATGATCCAGCAATTCTACTCCTAGGTTTATATCCAACAGAAAAACAGAAACGACTTTAAAAAATACATACGAGAAAAATTGTTCACAACAGCATTATTCATATGGCCCAAAATGGAAATAATGCAAATATCTATTGACAGTAGAATGGAAAATTATGGCGTATTCATACAATAATATTTTATACAGCGACGGAAATAAACTACTACTACATGCAACAACATAGGGAATCTTAGGAATTTAATGCCAAGAGAAAAAAGTCAGACCTAAAGGAGCATATACAGTAAAATTTCATTTGTAAAAGTTCAAAAACAAGTAAAACTAATGATGATAAAGTCAGAGTAATACATACTTCAGGAAATGAGAGCGGGAATGGTTGCTGACTAAGAACTGGATCTGGGTAGTGGTTATACAAGTATGCAACTATATAAAAATTACTACATGCAATTCAAAGACTGTTCATTCAGCACCTTAAATGTCCTAGGTGCTGTCATCAACAGAGATAAAGCCAGCAAATGTTAATCTTTAATTTACTTACCCATCATAGTAAATGTTTTTCCTGAGCCAGTCTGCCCACTGTAAAAGAAATGTTTTATATATTATTTGTACACATAAAATTTAGAAGACTACCCTTCTACTCTAATATGGTCTATTAGTGTATAAATTTTCCCCACAAAGAGTTTATTGTCTTTCTTTTTTTGAATTACATTAGGCAAAAAGTGAATGATCCATTTTCTTTCTCTCCTATTCTACTACTAATTAGCTAACTACTGCTAATTGCCTGATAAATGCTTCCGGATTATACTAACACAAGCACCAGAGTTTTCATTTAATTTTTATTTACAGCATTGAAATGACGCTCTTAATACTGCTCTGTAACCTGTTTTTCATGTTTTGCTTCAGATATTTTCCTAAGTCAGAAGAGATCTACTTCTTTATTTTGTTTGCTGCACTGTTACTCTTCAATGTATCATAATTTAACCAGAACGAACTGGACTTTTTCTTCCAATTTTTGCTATTCTAAATAATGCAGCAATTCCTTTCCTAAATTCTCCCTTTAAAAGATACTAAAATGTCTTCCTTTAAAAATAAAGCAACTTAAAAAACCTTTACACTCTAGGCTTAATTTTTGTGTGTAATGTCCTATCTGCTCAGTTATCCTGAGAAACAAGAGTAACAAAAAACTAAAAATAAAAAAAGTTTATGTTAAAGATAGATGTCAGTTAGGGTGTCAAATGTCTTTAGCTTGCTTTCATAACAAAATATAAAATTTGAATTTACTTTTTGGTTAAGTACTCCCAAAGCAAGAAAACAGTGTGGTCCAGTTGTTTACCTTTCTTGTGCAGGCAGAGGAAAAAAGTTCTTTGGTAACTCGGAATGAGAAATGGATAGTATTGAGTCCCATACTTGAGAATAAAGGGAACACTATTAACAATTACTCTAGAATTGGGAGGGTCTCAGGTAAACCAGAAAGCATGCTCACCCAACTAAGAAGTCAAACACTCATTTCTCTCCAAATGTTTCTCATTTCTACCCTCAACTACCCAAAGCAATTTTCATTAGTTATTAATAAACATGCCACAAATTAAACATTATAATTGGTGCACCTACAGGGTCCCCAAAGAAAACTGTTCTAGAGATTTATAATCTCTGGCAATCGTGTCTCTTATTTCACATTTATTTTTGAACTTTACCATTCAAAATATTCTGTGAAAACAAAAATCTTTTTTTCTCTTGAGAAAAGTTATCTGCCTCATCACAGAGAACATTTAGTTCTGCTGTACGAAACTGAATAAAAATTACCATAAAAGGCGAAGGTAAATTTTCATGGAAAAATGTATTTACAATATTTAAACTTCTTAATGTATTTTTTATTTTCTTGTGTTTTGAGCAACTTATGGCTGAACCAAGGATACACACAAAAAAACCATCAGCTGCTCAAAATGAATGACATAATTCACTACATCCTATTAAAAATCTCTAGTTAGAAATAAAATTTAAAAGTCTATTGCTAGGAATAGGCAGAAAAGGATAAGGGGATTAAGAAGTACAAACTTCCAGTTATAAAATAAGTCAAGAAGATGCAATGTACAGCATATAGAATACAGTCAATAACATTGGTCACAATAAGTCTAGTAACCATCTGTTACTGTTACTAGACTTATTGTGACCAATTCATAAGATATATAAATGTCGAATCACTGTTGTACACCTGAAACTAATATATAGTATGCCAACTATAATTAATAAGAAATTTTAAAAAGAAATTTTAATTTTCAAAAAGTCTATTGTTAGAAAGAAAAAAATAATTACACTACAAATTATATTCCTATTCATGAGACAACTCTGAAATGATACTAAAATTCACCTTGTAGTACTGCCAAAGTTGTCTCAATGCTTTCTGGATCTCCAGCTTATATCCCAGTATTAAATTCCTAGCAATATTAAGGCTGCCAACATTTAGACACTCGGGATCATCACTCACTTTAAATATACATTTGGAAGACAGTTTGGCAGTTTCTCGTAAAGTTAATCATACAGCCCAGCAATTACATTCCTAGTATTTACTCAAATGATTTGAAAACTTATGCTCACGTAAAAAAACAATATTCGAATGTTTGAAGCAACTTTATTTATAATCACTAAAAACTGGAAGCAACCAAGATATCCTTTGCAGGGAAACAAATAAACAAATTGTGGTATGTCTATACAATAAAATACTGTTTGGAAAAGAAAAAAAAAAAGAATATGCTAGTGATGCACGCAACAACATAGATGAATCCTAAATGTATTTTACTAAGAAAAAAAAAGCAAGATCCAAAAGGCTACATATTGTTTGATTCCATTCACATGACACTCTGGAAAGGCAAAGCTACAGGAATGGAAACTGTATTAGCACACCCTGACAATCCGGTTGAGGGGAGGGGCGTGGCTGACTACAAAAAGAACAGTGGGCATCGTTCTCTTCAGTACTGGGGTGGTAAATACATGGCTCTCTGCATTTGTCAAAACACTACACACCTGTACATTTTAAAGGGCGCACTCTAAAGCAGGCAAACTCAACAAACAAGCAAAACACACCAAGCAGGGTGTCAAAGACCCCAGGAAAGAAGGCTTCCTGCTGATTACAAGAACAGGACACAAATGAACTGAAGAGGGAGGGTAGAAAAGGAGCTAACCTAAGTGACTTTAGAAAATGAGGTTTTGACTGGAAACTGTTAAGGCTTAAAAAAAATAAAAAGATCTGTACATAAACACTGTACTTCATCAATTTGTATATCAAAGGGATATAGGCTAACCATTCTGAAGCTGCTTTACATGTGCACTGGGGTTAAACAAATAAATAAATGGATGACAGAAGGTGGGAGCCAGGTTTGTCAGCAAGGAAAGTTGCAGATAAACAAGACAGAAAGGCTAGAATGAACCCATGTGAATTATAAACCCTTGGATTAGAGTCAGAGACAACAGTATGAACTCTTGTTTAGCTTAATATATATACAAATGGATAGATACAGAAACAATTATAGATCCGTCTGTATACATGACTTAGTATATATACACATATTACTCAGCTGTCTGAGGCAGCCTAAAAGCAATGATACTCCAGTAGCAACAAACACACCTAGTGCCCAGATATTGAATCCTAAATACCATTCTCCAATAAAAGTAAACAGGGCTCTTTGGCAAAATGGCTGATTTTAGGCCTAGGACAGTAAAATACAAAATGAGCCAGAAGCATCTTGTAGCATCATAAAGTAAGGAAGTGCTCAAAAAAAAAAAAAAAAGATGCGACATATCAATGGGACACAGAAACCAACCTCAGATAGATCCCAATGGCCAAGACAGAACAATATGAGCAACAAGATAAATATAAGGTAGTATTAGATTATAACCTAAGGTATAAATACACAAGTCCATGCCATATATATAAATAAATGGGGGAGAAAAGACAGATCCTCCTTACAGATTCCAAGTACAGTAATCCTCACTTAATGTTGTCAACGGGTTCTTCGACTTCAAGCAAAACTAAGGATAACAAAACCGATTTTGCCACAGGGTAATCAATATGAACAAGAGTTATGTCCGAGAACCTGCTGCAATATAAGCAGATAATTCTTCTCCAGGAGGTGAAGTTAAATCCCTGCCACCTTGATTATCCAGGTGGGACCAATACAATTACATGAGTCCTTAAAATTAGAGAAGCCGTCCCAGCTCTAGGCAGAGGGCATGTGACTAAGGAAGGGGACAGAGTTGCACGTTGTTTGCTTAGAAGGCAGAGAAAGGGGGCTGATGGCCAGGTAATTTGGTGGCCTGTAATGCGAAGCTGAAAAAGGCAAGGAAACAGATTCCCCACTAGAGCTTCCAGGATGGTACGCAGCCCTGCGCACACCTTGATTTCAGCTCAGTGAGACCATGTCAGACATCTGTCTGACAGAAAGATGTAAAACAATAAATTCGTTGTCACCAGTTTGTGGTAACCTGTTACATCAGCCATAGGAAATGAATAGAAGCACTTAACGTCGTACCCTGACGTAGGGACACAGTCAACAACTTACTACGCAAAGATGGTGCCATTGTAACCACTCATGCAGGATTCCACGATGCCTCTGGCCACAGTGGAGAACACAGACTCCTACAAACGGAAGTGCCAAATACGTTAGCACTTCATGAAAATGAAAACATTTTTCTTAAACACATTCTAAAATAAAAATAAAAATTGTGTGCTTAGATTTTTTTAACACTGTGATAACATGGAAATTATTTTATTTTAAAAAGGCTAAAACATCTAAGATGACAAAACTTTAAACATATTTATGTCAATTAATTTCCTATACAATTATAGGTTTAAGGCTCAGATCTAGACAGTACATAGAATTTTGTTTTGCATATTACATGTAAATATTATACTGGTATTAGCATAAAAAATATAATCTTACATGTTCTTCAGTGCTTTTCTCACAAGCATGTACTAAATAACCAATATCTGGTTTCTATTTTCATTTTTACACATGAGTAGATGCAATTTATCAACAATGCAAGAATTCCTAGACCTACACTGTCTAATACAGTGGCCACGAGCCTCATGTAACAATTTGGCACCTGAAATGTGACTACTCCAACTTGAGATGTGTTGTAAAATACACACCAAATTTGGAAGACTGAGCATGAAAAAAAAAATCTCATTATTTTTTTTTTTAAACATCTACAACACCTGTTCTTCCTAGGTGATCTCCCATCCAAGTACTAACCAGGCCCGACCCTGCTTAGCTTCCAAAATCTGACAAGATTGGGCTTGTTCAGGGTGGCATGGCCGTAGACTCATTATGTTGATTACATGTTGAAAGGATATAATGAATTAAATAAGATACAAAATTAAAATTAATTATACCTGTTTCTAGAAAATTTTAAATTATATATGTGGCTCACTTTATATTTCCATTGTCCAGCCATGCCCTAGATGAAAAGAGAAAATATCTAAAATCTAAATGTCTCACCAAAAACATTCATGTGTATAAGGTAATCAAGATCTGTGATGTCCAATATAGTAGCCATTATGTGGCTATTTAAATTTAAATTAATTAAAAATAACTAAAATTTAAAAGTCAGGTCTTTAGGTACACTAGCCACATTTCAAGTGCTCAATAGCCACATGTGGCTAGTGCATCTGAGAAACTGAATTCTAAATTTTATTTATTCTTAGTTAATCAAACTTAAATCGCCACATGTGGCCAGAGGCTACAATGGACAGCACAAATATAGAACACTTCCATCGCTGCAAAGTTCTTCTGGATAGTGCTGACTAGACCTTAACTAAATTGTCCTTAATTTGAAAAACAGTTATTGACATCATAGTAATCTTAAATCTATTACCCCTTATAGACTGAATATTTGTGTCCCCCGCCCCCCCGCCCCAGCCCCAAACTCATTTGTGGTGCTATCTGGAGATGGGGCCTTTGGGAGGTTATTAGGTCTCTGTCTCTGCCTTACTCTCCCATTCCCCACCCTCTCCGTCCCTTCATCTCTCCACCAGTGAGGACACAGTGAGAAGGCACATGTCTACAAGGCAGGAAGCGAGTTCTCACCAGACACTGGCTCTCCTGGCCTTGTTATCTTAGACCTCCCAACCTCCAAGAACTGCGAAAAATCAATATTTTTTATTCTAGCCACCCAATCTCTGATATTTTCGTTATAGGTGCCAGAACTAAGACAGTCTCCTTAAACTAGCCAGTTCAATTGTACTTATCGATCGTCTAAGTGGCTCTGACACGTACACCTTCACTAACTTCCAACACTGGATGGAGAGGGCCAGTAAAGCAGGCTTGTCATTCTGGTACAAAGTTTAATGAAGGAAGAAATATTATTTAATAAAATTAAATTTAATATGTGTGTGGAATGTTTGAGCTTTCTTATCTGAAATCAGAGACCAGAAATGAAATCCTTACAAATAACAGAATCTCACATGCTACAAATGTAAAGTTAAGTTCTCAAAATTACCATTACCTGCGTGGTGTCCATGCCTGCAACATGGTCAAACGTGAAGGTCTTGGGCTCAGGGCTGGAGTGCAACCGGAGAGTCGTGGATGAGAGCACAGATAAGCATAAGTTTTGCTCTCCATCAACTGATCCAGAACCCTCTGTAGGGGGACGAATCCGCACAAAAACTTTGATGGCATCACCTTCATGACTAAAGACAAAAAAATGTAGCAGCTAAGTTTACTGGAGAAAAGAAAACTAAAAAAGGATGAGTCTCATACTGCCTCTAATGTTTCTGTACTGAGAGTTTCCTCAGCAAAGCCCAAAATCTACCCTCTTCCATCTACCGCTTCTAAAAGAGGCCTGGTGGCCCTCAGCCTCCACTGATGTGCTTCAGGACAGTCACCTACACGAGCCTTTACTGGAAATCAACTCAAAGGGAGTTGATTCCAAGCAGCTCTAAGCACTGCTTGTCTCTGATTTCCCTCTTCACAGCAAAAACAAATGGGCCATCCCAAGGGAGAATTATGCTATTGATCCCATCTTTTAGGCTGGAAGGTGATGGGGCAGGGAGTGGGGAGATGTGATTTTTCCAGATTTCCAGGTAGCAAAGGACCAAGCTTAATGCTGAAATAAGTTCCCCTTGTTCCAAGTATTCCTTACAATGCTAAATGTTATTTTAGGAAAACTACATCCCTAACGAGGTTTTTTCCTTACCTTGGTTGGTTAGACTGACAATTTGTCACACTGCGTAACTCAGCTAGAAAAAAGATAAGAAGCCATTAGAGGTGTTTGCAAGTGCAGTATAAAACTCCTCTTCTTATTTTACGCCCTTTTCAGTTGCTGCCACTCTTCACTCTCCTCAGCTCCCTGAGCTCTTGACAGCAGGTGCTCCAGGGCCCGGGCCTTGATCTTCCTCTCTGTCCTACCCATATCCAGTCCACTGGCGATGATGTTAAATCTCATGGTTTTAAATGTTACATACATGCAGAGGATTCCTAAATTTAAACCTCAGCCCCAGACTCTTACATCTAATTACCTACTTGACGTTTCCTGTTGGCTGTCCAATAGGCAACAGCTCAAATTTAACCTGTCTAACTGAGCTCCTGATCACCACCCTCGCATGCTTCTCCAATGCAAGTAATGACAACTCCATCAGGTTCTCGTGCTGCTGAGAGGTGGCGGCTCCCTTCTTCCACTCAGGCCCCATTCAGGGAACGAGGCTCTACCTTGGACACAGGTGCTGAGGACACTGAGGCCCTAACCACCTTGTCCTGGCTCGTGAGGCAGTGGTTCCTCACTAGGAGTGGCAAGTCAAGAGGACTCTAGGCTGCTACACACATGCTGCTCCAACAAACACTTAGCAAACAGAGCAGAGGTGTCTGAGAGAAGACTGTCCTTGTCCCCAGCTCCAGAGTCTGGGCTCAGACATTTTGCCTAAGTGGGAAGAGACGCTATAAAACTGATAGTTCCTCCGAAGGAGCTGACTCCACTTACAATAGAGCATGGAGAACAGAGCAAGCCTAACTGCAGTCTCAAGGACAGTGAAGCTTGTGGTGAATGGCAATTAGGAGTTTCAAGATACAAGCTAAAATGTAGGCCTGTCTGGGGAAGGGGGCAGCAGATTTACTGAGGTCAGAACAAACATCAAACACAGATCTCAAACACTATTCCTTCAAAGGAGCCAGAATTAAATTGGATTAGTTTGTAAGGCACTGTCCTACCATATGGCAATCAGCTGGTATTCCTGGAGTTAAACAAGTGAGTGTGGTCAGGGAAAGAGAAAAGAATCCCCAAACCACTGTCATCCAGGGTGACTTTGGGCATACCTAAAGCTGTGCTGCTCTGAGGAGCAGCATCAGAGGCCTCTCATTGTGGGAAGGGGAAGGGAAAAGACTTCACTAAAACAATCCAGCCAGTGGCTAAACGAATAAACAAGCAAATAACAAACCCCAGAGGGTAGGAAGACCAGTCCCCAGAGTTGCTTAACATACTTATTATCTAAGATGTCAAGTTGCCAACAAAAAACTTACAAGCCATTCAAAGAAGCATGTCCCGTAATAACGGTAATAACAGAGCCAGGATTTGAGTTGCGAGGCAGGACAGTGGCAGAGAAAGATGACGCTACCGTGGGTTGCAGTTACAGCCTTTCTTTACGCTAACGGGACCGGTTTTAATCTTCTTTCTACTTTTTATGCTTCCTCAGATACAGACTTTTTAAATCCTGAAATAAAACTGAATTGATGAGAGTAAGGCTTTTCTTACCATTACTGTCTGGAACTAAAGGACTAGTTTATTTCAAACCAACCCTCTTGCCAGAAAGCAACTAGAAAAGCAGAAAAAAACTATAGTAAACATCTACCTGAAGGCACTGGGGACCTGCCAAAGAAGGTCTTACGGAGCCAAAATCCAAGAGAGGACAGAAGCCCAAAGCCCAGAGGTGTGAACACAGCACTGGAGGCGGTTTTTTCCCTAGAAGAGATCGCAGGTTCTGAAAGCTGCAGCCAACAGGCTAAAATTTTAAGCAGTTTTTAACAGACTCACAGATTAGAGGAACAAAATCAGAGTTCAGAGCCCTGATAAACGTCCCACGCTGTCAAAACAGAGACTGAAAGGCCACAACCTAGGTGTAAATATGACCAAAAATAGACCCAGAATTCTACTTCTGGCCATAATGGAGTGACAGAGACTGAATTAACTCTCTTATTTTAAGTAACTGCAAAACTGGGCAAAATATATGCAGTAAGTTTTCAGACAATGGACAACAAACAGAACAATCAAGTGAATCTGACAGAAGGAAAACAACGAGTGAGCCCTTCGACTGCCCCGGCCTGACTGCCTGGCCTCCCAAGTCTTCTCTGCAGGGAGGGGAGTCCGGATGCGAACCTGGTGGTCTCACTGAGTTGAGCAGTAGCTGAGAGTCTGGAGAAGCCAGAGCAGCTAGAATTGGTAGGGAAAAAAATCAAAGAAGAGAGGTTCACAGAGAGCTAGTGATTGGATGAATACTGATCTCTACAGGTGTACAACTTTTCTGTAAATCTAAAATGATTCCAAAATGAAATGTTTACCAAAAGCGGCAGCAGCAATAGCAGCAGCGGCAGCAGAGGTCATATGCCAACAGTGCGATAAAAGGAAATAAAAACTACAGGGAGGTAAATAGTTCTGGCATTATTCAGAACCGAGGCCTGAGGACATGTTGTCAGTGAGAAGTGCTAGGACTTGAACGCAGATATTCTGGGGCTCCTCCTCTTAACCACCTCCTTATGCTGCAGCTTAATCAAAGGTTAGATAAAGGGAGTATGAAAATTTCCTGTGTGGCCGCCATAGTAAGTTGACATTACAGGGAGTCCTTTGTAGGCATTCACTGTAAAATTCTTTCAACTTTGAGGTCCTCAATGTGTCCGCCTTAAAATATGTTGAACAGTCACAGCAGCTTTATTGACAATAGCTCCTCTAGAAACCCAAAAGTCCATCGATAGAACAAATCGTGGTATACTGACAGAATGGAACACTGAACAACTAAAAAGAATCGACTGCTGCTACGTACAACAGATAAACAATGCTCTCAGACATAATATTCAGTAAAAGAAGCCAGAATAAAAACAAATACTGTATGACTTACACGAGGTTCAAGAATAGGTAAAACTAATCGACGGTGATAGAAATCAGAGCAATGGTTGGGGGCGGGGTTGTTATTAACCAGGAAGGGTGCCAAGGAACTTCCTGGGGACCAGGAACGGTTCTATTTCTTCATCTGGGTGGTGGTACGAGAGTCTGTTTACATGTAAAAATTCATTGAGCAGCCGTCTTAAGATTTGTGTATGTTACCGTATGTAAGTTATACCTCAACGAAACAATAAATTTTTAAAAGAATCTTTCTGCTTTAAAAAAGACCATAAGATGTTTTATTCTACAGTCCAGATAAATACCTATGGTGCATGTGACCAAATATGATTAAGTTCAGAAAGGAAATCTTAAACTCAAATTCATTAATTTCAATTTCACATTCTCATTTCTCTAACTTCAGTCGGCAACCTGTGGTGTCCATGGTATCCCAAGAAAGAACCTTCATGGGCACGAAAGTAAAAGCTGCAGAGAGCACTGCATGGGCTCTCTCCTCCCGTGTGCCCACTTCATGCTCCAGGTTTATGGACTGCTGAGAATGCAAGGGCACTTACCTGGGATGTCATCAACCTGAACTTCACTAAGAAACTTAAAAGAGTAGGAGAGTTCCCCATGGAAATCACTGCCATCACAAAGGGGAGCTGTGAATAATATCCTTGCTTCCCTCACTTCCAGAATGATGGATATGGACAGAGCAGAGTTCTTTAACAGACAGGCACGAACTACACCACTTTGCTCCAATCATTTCACTGGCATCGATTCTCTTGCTTGAGGCCGGCTTTGCTGAACAAATACTGTGATTGTGCAGAAAGCACGATGAACATTTTGGTCCAATTATGTACCAATTTGTGTGCTAATTAATATTCTGAATACTGGAAATGGTGGAAGAAAAGGAATATTTTAGGTGGAAAAGAGCATAAGAAGGTGTTCGGGTAAGGTTATGATTGATGGAAAAGGTCAATGAAACAAACATCAAAAGTGAATTAATATTGACAGCTAGAAGCATTGATGTTGCTGGAAGGCTCAAACACCCAAAGTTCACAATTTCCTCCATGTTTTAACATAAGCCTCTCCTCATTACAACTCATAACATTCACTGAGATCCATCAGATCAGCTCAAAATCAACTTTAAAAAACAAGACTTCTTAATGTGTTATGCAATGTAAGACGTGGGGTACGTAGAACAACAAAGGACCAAGAAATTAGTGAAAATTAAAGGGTTTATCAAAAGCAAAAATGACAGCGCTCCTCTCCACGAAAAAAGGAAGAAACTGGAGGGGTCTCCTTGAGAAAATAGGGGTTGTGAGAATAAAAAATCGCTGTAAAACTGCACTTTAAAAGTCCCTTGTCTAAGAGTCTATATCGGGCCCTCCAAAGAGAAAGACCTGCTTGGAACATGGATAAGTTCTCCCCTTCAGGAAGGTCAGTAATGTGGAAATACGCAGAAGGTGGTGAGAGCCAGGGCCAACCCTCGGACAAAGGTTCCGAGAGAGGAAAGAGGCCAGCTACGGTACCGCAGGACCGAGAACGCGAGGGAAGACAGAGCCAAACTCCTGGGTGAGGGTTCTCTTTTCCATGTCACTGCTCAGCCCAAGCGACTAAAACTGTGCGGAGCTCGTAGCGTGCGCCCAATACACAGAAGGAAAGGAAAAGTCCATCAGTGTCTTTGAGAGTCAGAGAGAGTCCAGACGCCCCCCGCCCCTCTCAGTCCGCCTCCACCATTCACGGCCACCCGGGAGCCCTGCGGGCGGCTGGGGGCGACCAACCTTCCACAGGTGCATCTGGGGGCGGGGACGAGGTCGCGAAGCCCGGACTCCATACTTACTTTTGGAGCCGGGCGCCATGGCGCCGTCACGCCTGAATCCGGAGACCAAAGCAGCAGATGCCTTCACCTCCAGCCGCGCTGCGCGCCGGGATCCCGCCCGCTCAAAATGGCCGTGAATTTGAATTTGGCGCCCGAGTAAGACGTTGACGCCAGCACGGAGGCCGCCATGTTGCCCGGCCTCACTCCAGGGGGCGGGGCCGGCATGACGTCAGGAGCAGGCGCCGTTGCTTCTGGAGTCTCGATGTGGCCGCGGGAGCCAGTTTTTCCCCAGAGTAACCATGAGCAAGCGGAACCAGGTGTCGTACGTGCGGCCAGCCGAGCCGGCGTTCCTGGCCCGCTTCAAAGAACGGGTCGGCTACCGGGAAGGGCCCACCGTAGAAACCAAGGTGAGCCCGGGCCAGTCGCGGCGGGGAAACGCTGCCCGCCCCGCACTTCCGTCTTCTGCTTAGACTTGGAGGCCAGGTACTGACAGGTCACTCCTTTCCCCTGCGCCGGGTCCCCAATCCGGTGGGCCTCGGACCCCAGGCTCTTCAAACAACAACAGCCTCTTGCTCCCAGGAAACTCTGTCGTTTCAGAGTGCTGCCTTGTTCTTGAAAATGACTTGACGCAGGTAAAGCGCCTCCTCGTTGGTAGATGGTTAACAAAGACCACTTTCCTGTCTCTTCTTTCTCACTCGCTTATTCCAAAACCTATAGTTAGCAGGGTGGGTGATAGCGTCGTCCCGTTTTCCAGATAAAGAAACTGAGACCACTCGATCAATGGCCCGATATCCTAGGCCTCGAGTCTGAAACATCTTTGGAGGAAGCCCTGTATTTATTCCTATGCTTTGTAGTTAAAAAAAAAAAAGTAAGCAGATGTCCTGGATCTGAGTAGCAGAAGAGGAGCTTCAGAGAAGAGCCACATTTGAATAGTTTAGGGATGGGATCGGTGGGAGTCAACTTTTCAGCTCTCCCAGGCTTCAGCCCTAACTGGTTCACATCCAAACCAGCCTCCCTAATAGAGACTGTTGTGCTTAGGGCATGTGTGGCGAAATAAAGAATTTCTGTAGCACTTTGTATCCAGCATTTGCACTAAGACCCACCCCTCAAGTCACTTAGAGCTTGATAGAGGAAACAAGACTGATTTATGTGAAATTACTCAATCCAGTGAGTATGGGCTAAACCCAGGCACTGTGCCAGGCTTTGAAAGGACAAAAAGATGGCTCCCCAAATGCCATATTCTTTAACACCTTCCTGCCTGCCTCATCTCTGCCTTCAGAGGACATGACCTCTATGAAACTTCTCAAAGCCCCCCCAGTTACTCCTCCTCTGTCCTTCATTTTGTCTGTATATCCAAAATTATGTAATTCGCATCATTTCGCATGGCAATTACTTAACTTCCTGTGTATCTCCACCACCATATCGAACTCTAAGTATCTTAATCCTTATCTTTCTTCTCAGCACCTAGGACAGTGCCTGGCACCAAATAGTGAGTGACAAGTTACATTGGTTAGTTTACTATGCTTGTCATCAGGCAAGGCTTCATGGAGAAGGGGATATTTTGATGGAATCTTGATACATAGGTAGGTCAGCAGATAGGGATGGAAGCAACAACATTGGGAAAAATGTAGACATGGTGAGTTCTGGACTGTATGTAGAAGTGATTGTGGGGCGGATAGAGGTGAGGCCTTACGAACTATTCAGTAGGCAACAAGGAGCTGTTTTTGGTTAGAGATAACATATCAGGGATCCCCAGGACCAAAAACGGTGATGATGACAAAGAGGATGACGTCTGAGAAAAGGGATGTGGATTCAGCTGTAAAGAAATTATGAGACCTGATTTTATAGTTTGCTTGAGGTCCTGACGATGATCTGTGTTCATAGTCAAAACTTTGAAGGGTACAGCTTGGAATGCTAACTTAGGAGAACTCTGAGGGAGAGTCTTTCCAATTAGTATCAGTGATTTGGGATTGCTTATTTAGTCAAGAGACTTTTCTGTAGAGAAATGCCCCATGTCCTTGTTTGTGAAAACAGCTTCATTCTTAATGAGTTTGGCAATACAATCATTCTAGTGATCTGATAAAAAGAAAAGTTTCATGGGAACTCATTATGTAATTGAGCTAAATCATCGTATTCACCTTGTCGAGAGTAAATTCAGGAGAGGCTATGAACAGTCTTCACTGGTTGCCGCCACTGTTCTTTAGACTGGTCTCTTGTTTTTCCAGCCAGTTGTATAAACAAAAAGTCAGAATTAATGATTCACGATCTAGTGAACACCAGGAATGATTTTATTTCATTTTCTCATTTTCTCGGCTAAGAGTACTTATTAATTACCTACTTATTTATGGTCATTTATTGGAAATTTTAGAGAAAAATAGGCAAAATTAATGACTAGCAAACTAACATGGATATCATTAAAGAGAATACACTTGTCAAGTGATGAGCAGACATGGGATGCAGACAAAGTGGACGAGCCCTTGGCAGGGCTCCAGGTAGTTCATCATTTTTCATTCTATTGGTCATTCATGAGTAGATCAACAAATATTTCTTGTCCCCGCTGTTTGCCAGGCTCTCTGCCTTACATACGGACGTGAAACACATGGTACCTCTCTCACAGGCGCTCACCTAATAGAGACAGAAAAACATTAGTAACAGTGTGGTACATGCTACCTATGAGAGCTGTTCCCAGTGAGAGAAAGGAGGTGAGATCAGGAGAGCACTTCGAAAGGATCCAAGTCTGGAAGGTAGTTTGAGTCAGCGTTGGCCAGAGTCAGTGGGGCTTCCTAGGCACTGGGAACTTTAAGAGAGAGGGAGGGCAAAGGAGCTAATATAATATGTTCATGGATATGCACACTCAAACCTGGCTGGAGTCCAGAGGCCATGAGCGTGGTGGAGTGTGGTGGAGGTCACAGGGCAAGGACAGATCCTTCAGGGCTTTGTCATCCTGCTTGAGAGACAAGGCTCTGTGAGAGGTGGCTAACAAGCTGTTTAACTACTGTGTGATGGGTGCACATGCCTTTCAACTCAGCAGTTTCACCTCCAGGAATTTATCTTACATAGAAGTTTGCAAATGTGAACAAAAACATGCAAATTTTTTATCATAGTAGAAATAAACTAGAAACAAGCAAAATTTTTATTTACGAGGTACTGGTCAAATAAACCGTGAGATGACCACATACATAATGCTAGGCAGTTGTTTTTAAAAATAAGTAATTCTATATGTATCTCAAGATATTGTACAAAGTTGTTTTTTTTTTTTTTTTGAGTAAAAAGTTGGGGCTTTTATGGTGTCTGATATTTTTTAAAAATCTAAATCAACTGGCCAAACGTTACCATGTATATAGTGAGTGAGTGCATGGTTTCTGTTATTCTCTACACTTTTTTATGTTTGGGGAGTTTCATAATTTAAAAAGAAAAGAGCACATCACATAGTATTATGTACTGTATCCTGTTTGTATACAAAATGATTTAGATAACTCCATATTTTTATACACGTAGAAAACAGCTGATAACATACCCATCGGAAGGGAGGAGAGATGCAGAGGTGGGAGAAAGAGTACCTTCTTACTTGCTGCTCTCTGTGCTTGGTGGTGGTTGCTTATTTTTTGCCACCCTTTGGGAGAGGTGGAAGTACAAAGGCTTGATGAAGAGCAGGCTGCCCTGAGTAGGCTGGGAATGCCGGCAATACGTGAAGCAGAGGGCCCCTGACACTGGGAACTGCAAGCTGGGGTCCTCCTGAGGTAGAAACTCATCTCGTTGGACAGCACCCCAGGCTCACTGGCAGCTAGACCTCTCCCCTACCTGACAGGTTAGGCTTTTAAGAGTTACTTGAAAATTCATTGCCAAACATATATAGTCAGTAGAGTTCCCTTCTCAGTTTAGTAATCACAGTTTCTCACAGACAGTGGTTGTATTTGGTTCAAGGTCAGCAGCTTACACATTGTGTTTGTGTTTTCCCCTAGAGAATCCAGCCCCAGCTCCCAGATGAAGATGGTGATCACAGTGACAAAGAAGACGAACAGCCCCAAGTGGTGGTTTTAAAAAAGGGAGACCTGTCAGCTGAAGAAGCCATGAAAATTAAAGCAGAAATAAAGGCCGCCAAAGCAGGTACATCAGAGTGTTCTGGCTTTTCTAACAGTTTAAGGAGCCCGGAGTATGAAATTATTTTATATAATAGTATGGTAAGTTCGAAGGACACAGTCCTGGGTTCAAACTTTGGCTTTAACACTTACCAGATATGTGACCTGGAACAAGTTATTTCACCTCTCAGCCTCAGTTACATCATCAGTAAAATGGAAACAATAATTATGTCTACTCATGGGGTTGTTAAGAGGATTAAGTGCAAATTTAAGTAAAAACATCTTATTTTTAAAATAATAAGTGGTTATGTTTATAGACTAATCAGAGATCTATTTAATGATTGCCTGAAGTGTGGTGTGCTATATAGTGTATTTTTCATTATTCCTAAATATTTATTACATTGGAAAACGCTGGAGTTCCAATCACTTTTCAAAATAGTTAAAATTATAGCCTGACTGTAATTCCTGGAGGACTGGAACACTTCAGGGAGTGAGTTTTTATAAGGGACTACATGTCTGGCTGCATGCAGTTAGAGGCAGTGGATGGAGCAGACCAGACTGAGCTGACTCGAGACCATCCTTAAATACAGCGTGAGATTTCCTTGCCTTCTGATTCTTCAAGGCAAAGTAATGAGGAGAGAAGGAAGTTGTTTACGTTTGTTTTTGCTGCAGATGAAGAACCAGCTTCAGCTGATGGGAGAATCATGTATCGAAAACCAGTCAAGCGTTCCTCCGATGAAAAATATTCAGGTTTAACAGCAAGCTCAAAAAAGAAGAAGACAAAGGAAGATGAGGCAGATGAGCAGGACTCGGTTAAAAAGAACTCGCAAAAGCAAATCAAAAACAGTAGCCTCCTTTCTTTCGACAGTGAAGATGAATATGAATAAGTATAGTCTTTAAGAGTATATGGGGTATTTTTAAAAAATAATATTTTTTCATATTATAAAGATAATACAAGTTCATTATAGAAAATTTAGAAAATACAGAAAAAATTTAGTAAGAGAAAAACATGTCCACCCATCAATACACCTTTGACTTGAAATGCTGACTCTGTAGACTATTAACATGTTATTTCCCGTGTGGGGCGTGTATGTATGTAAATTACATTTTTTAAGCACACTTCCCCTGCCCCTGCTAAGGGTAGTCATGTGACAGCTCTGGCAAGTTACGAGATACAAGTGGGTCATCTACAAGTAAGGGTCTGATACAAGTTAGGATCTAACGTATAACCTGGTGACTGTAGTTGATAACACTAAAAAGAGTGAGTACAAGTGGAAGTCTGCTTAATAAAGCTACTGGGTTTTTTGATGCAAAAGGACAGATTTGGCAACGTGAACCTTTGTCCTTCTCCCTTTATCCTATCCGGAGCAGAGACATGAAACCTAGGAGTACAGGGCTCATTTTTAGACATAAGGAAGGCAGCCACATGCTCAGGCTCCAGTGGAAAGACTCAAGGAGGTTGGATCCTAATGGCGTGCCTGGAGGAGCTACTGCACCAGCCTTGGACTGCCAAACTCATGGGGTTCTTATCTAAGTCTCTGTCAGGTTTCTGTTATGTGCAGCCTAAGTAAGACCGTGGTCAAACGTGCTTGTACAGAAACCTCCAAGTGTATTTCTGATGATTCTAGGATGGAAGAATGGAAACAGAATTACTGGGTCAAAGTATTGAAGTCTTGTTTTTCTTCAATCCTTAGAAATATTTTTTCCAGTTTCATTGAGAAATAATAAACATCACTGTATAAGTTTAAGGTATACAGCATAATGGTCTGATTTACATCTATTGTAAAACGAAAAGTATTTAAATATTGTTAAAGCTTTTGATGCTTAAATTGCTTTCTAGAGAGGTTTTTACCATTTTATTCATTTACCATCTACAAGAGCTCACTGTACTTCATCCATAACCGTGTACCAGCCATGGGCTGGCACCAGCCATTTCATTTTTGTCAATTCAATGTATTGAAAACATTTTCTTTTCTTAAATTCATTGGAGTGACATTGGTTATTTAATAAGATGATTTAGGTTCAAAGTGTACAATTATGTCATATGTATATTGCATAGTATTAAAACTTTAATAAATTTAATTGGTATTTCTTTGATTTACCAGGAAGGCTGAACTGTTTTTCATAGGTTAACAGACCATTTTGTATTTTTTTAAATTAACTTTTTGTTCATTTTCTATTAGTATAGTCATATTTTTCTTACTAAATGGTAATCTGTAATGTCAGTTTTTTGTTGTTGTTTTTCGTTTCCCAACCTGTATCAGATAAAGAATCACCTATATTCTCATTCTTTATTTTTTTACATTTTAAACTTTATTTTGGTTCATTTTTATTTTGGTATACTTTTTTTCCTGAATAATTAATTGTCCTAGAACTACATCTGTGTCTCACTTACTTGAAAGACCATCGAAATGAGAGAGAGATTCTCTAAGTTTTGGGGTAGAGAAGGGATAGAACGGTAAAGTTAGAGCCTTTCTAGATTAACTCCAAGACCCTGCTTAATATCCTAACAGGTTTCATTACTGCAAGTCAACCAAGACTGGGGACTTGTCAAAATCCCATCCTTCACCAGCCACATCCATTTCAGAGCAACCACATCTATCTTTCCCCCATTTTAAGACCTAGTGCCTTAAAGAATACTCAAAAGTGATTTGTGTGTGGGGGTTAGGGAGCCCTGAAATAGACTCTCTAGATTCCACAAACTAGTCCTGAAACCATTCTGCAGTACTGTCTTTAATGGACACTTACTCATTATACAAGCCAGGTACTTTTAAATCTGTATCACTGCTTTATCTATCCTTGTACCAATATCACACTTTTAATTGCTGTAAATTTTAATATGTCTTAGTATCTGGAGGTGGGAGTCTTGAGGGCAAGGACTTTGTCTTTATTTATCACTATATCCTCCATACCCAGAACAGTAGCATATTAAGAGCATTATAAATATAGTCAGAATGAAGGAGAGTGTTTCTCTCATGTATTTTTTTTAACAGACCAGTGCTTGTCAAAGTGTGGATCCTGAACTAGTGGCATCAGCACCCCTGGGAACTTAAAAATGCAAATTCTCAGGGCTTGCCTACAGAATCGGGATAGGGCCCAGAATTCTAACAAGCCTGCCATATAGTTTTGATGGTCAAATTTAAGAAATATTGCTAAAGCCTATTACATTATTACAATAAATGGGATAAAATAAAAAATTTAAATAATATGAAAGACTATATAAAGGTCTTAAATATTTAAATTTATTCATATTGATGAAGTCTTTACCATAGGTGATATTTTTAACAACATAAGTGTACATTGTCAGCCAGGAAGCACATCTTGTGATGAAAGACCAAGGTATGTTAGCATGTGAGAGATGATGAGCAGCCTTAAGAAAAGTTTCACCTTCTCTAAACTAAGAACAGTAGGCCCTGTTAATGCAGGATCTGTTTTGCTGAGAAAAGTGAGTTTGGGGCCAGCGAAGAGGCTAGTCCTCTTCCCTCGTGAACTGCCCCCATTTGTTCTCAGGAATGGATCATGGGAGCAGGGCTAGACAGGCCAATGATGTGCTGCTGGGGCAGAAGCAGGAGTACTAAAAAGAGCCTGGACCATCTGGTGCCAAAAAGAAAGTGCTGAAAGAATGAGGACATGTCAAAAGGACATAAACGGAGAAGGGATAGGTCTTCCTTACAACAAACATTCTAATTACCAATGGCCAAATCCGGAACAATTTGAACAAGAAAATAAATTATGATAGTAGTAGATTGCAATCCATAGAATAAAATTCTTATTAAACTTTTATTAGGCTATAAATTAACTGTTAAATAAGGGAGAAGGAGTAATGATGGAAATAGAAAAATCATCTGGCAAATTCCACAGTAATAAGTTGCAATGGACCGGATGGCAGCCTCCAGACAGGTAGGTCCTACTCCCTGGTACCTGTGAATGTAACCTTCCATGGTGAAGATTTCGCACATGTGATTAAGGCTCTCAAATAGATAATCCTGGATTATCTAAAAGCCATCATTAATTTCCTTATCAGAGAGAGAGGCATAGGGAGGTTAGACAGACAAGGCAAAGTGAAGACAGGCAGAGATGGAAATGATGTGGCTAAAAGCCAAAGAATGCCAGAAGCTGGAAGAAGCAAGGATTCTCTGCTAAAGTCTTTGGAGGGAGTGTGGCCCTGCCAACACCTTGACTTCAGCCTAATAGAACTGATTTCAAACTTCTGGTTTCTAGAAATCAGAGAATACATTTCTGTTCCTCTAAGCCACCAAGCTTGTGATAATTTGTTACAGCAGCCATAGTAAAAACATACATAAGTGGTGTTGGAGAGATTCCTCAAAAGATTTGAAAATTAGTGGCCAATAATATTGGAAAAAGAATACTTACACAGTCTCAAAGTATCTCTCCACTAGATACTTCGTAATTAGAAAAGGAAAATTAATAACTTTACAGTAGAGAAACCAGACAGATGCCAGCTTATCATAATGATCAAAGGTAACATTACTAGTAATAAGTCATACTACTAACATCATGACCTAATATGACACAATGAGAAGGGCACATCACTTCCAACACTTCCAAAGGCCAAGATCTTTCTAAGGCCTTGCTTTTCAAGGATAAGTTTCAAGGGCAACCTGTGTCCACTACTGAAAAGGCCAAAAATCCTAGGAGATGGCAGTGGCACGGTAATGTCAAGAATATCCATAAGAAAAAAATAATTATGAGAACCAAATTAAAAAAAAAAAACCATGTTGAACTTTGTTTTCAATAGCCACATTAATAAACTTCTAGAACTTCTATAACTGAAAACTAATTAATGGCAGTTATTTATTATATACAGCTCATTTTATTCTCAAGACAACCCTAACAAGTAGCCTCACTATTCCTTGGGGGAGGAGAGAGGGGAAAACAGGCTCACACACCCATTACGTGTCAGAGAAGACATCAAAGTCAAGGCTACCCAGTACCAAGTCGCTTTTCTTTCAAAACACTGCCACTTGTTCAACATATAAAACATTCATCTCAAATGAAGACTGAGTCTCAAACTCCTAAGAACTGAGAAACAAATGACATTTTCATACAAGTCTTTCCACACTGGTTATATCCCAAATTTTATTGTCCGGCATGAACCTTCTGATGTCAGACAAGCACAGAACTGTGCCTGAAGGATTTCCCACATTCAACACACACATAAGGTGTTTCTCCAGTATGAATCCCATAACGTTCACTAAGTTGTGCTTGCCTGCGGAAAGTTTTTTCACATTCACTATACTTATAAAGTTTCTCTCCAGTGTGAGTTCTCTCATGTTCAACAAGGGACGAGTTCTGAGTGAAGGCTTTACCACATTTGTTACATACATAGGGCTTCTCTCCTGAATGAATTCTCTGATGCTGCATGAGGCATGCACTCTGATTAAAGGCTTTCCCGCATTCATTACACTTATAAGGTTTATTCTCAGAATGACTTCTCTGATGAGTAAGGCAGATGCTCTGGCTGAAGGCTTTGCCACATTCAGTGCATTTATATAGTTTCTCTCCGGTATGAATCCACAGGTGTTTAATAAGGGAGGGGCTCTGACAAAAGACTTTGCCACATCCTGTGCGTTTATAGGGTTTCTCTCCGGTATGAATCCTCAGATGCTGGACAGGGATCGTTCGTGCTTGAAAGGCTTTCTCGCATTCATTACATTTATAAGGTTTCTCTCCTGTATGAATCTTCAGACGTTGGGTAAGATTTGACTTTATGGAAACAAGTTCCACACTCACTACACACGTAGGGCTTCTTGCCGAATGATGCCGAGTGAGAGATGATCTCTGAGTAAAGAATTTTCCACATTCACCACACTTCGAAGGTTTCTTCTGCATGTTAAGTCTCTGATGTTTCATTTGCAGTGAACCCCAGCTGGAACACATGCTGTTTGTAACACGGTGAAGGGGCTGTTCGTCCAATAGGTTCAGGTTTAGAGGAAATTTCACTCAAATTCATGATATTTACATAGTACTTTCTCAAAGGTGATTATTGTTAGAGTAACAGTTCTCCTGAGAAAGTTTACATGTGTGAACATGTTGTCTTCACAATCATTCCTGGAGGATTTCTCATTTCTTGCTCAGCATGCATCTTCGATTTCTCCAAATGTGAACACCTGATGCCCAGGCTCTCTGACTCGCCGCATCTTCCTCAAGACATTTAACACTGTGCCATCAGGGCTGGTCTTCTCGCCTGAAAAAATATTCACAAAGAAAAATGTCCTCTGTGCAGAACTGGGGACCTCAATGTGGAGGCTTCATTTTTATCGTCTTCTCAATAATAGAGAAAGGAGATAACAATGACACGGGGAAAAGATTAGAATAGGTGACAGGGAGAGAGAGATTCAGTAGTGACATGTCTTGTGAAGTCTATAAAATTCCCTCTAGTGACTGATCCTGAAACACTCAATTACTAATAATCCAGCTAATTTAGTATCAAACAGTGATAAACAGTAGGAGAATGTGACAGAGATAAAGTATACTCATCTTGGGTAAATTAAGCATTGGGGAAAATTACCACCCACCTATAGTCTTTACACCAAAAAAATAGGTGAAAAATTATATTTCCTTAGGTTGCCTATAAGCAATATCTTGGCAGACTAGTGATAATTGGAAGTTTCTCTCTCAAGAATTCAAAAGTAATCTAGGCTATAACTTACTGGGTTCATTTTACCAATTCTTCCTTATTCACTCACCTTGATAAATGTCTCTTTAGACCTCTGTTTCTCTCCAAAACATTCAGCATCTATAGCTCTCCCCCTAAGTACAACTGGGAAATCTCTAGGTTTGAAAACTAGAGCCCTGCTAACTGATCTGTACTGTAACCAATTACTCCATAGCCTTCTTCCCAAACAGGCCACTCTCATTCTGATCTGAATAGGTTGGTGCCATTTCTGGGTGGTTCTATGTTTTCAGTCTGAAGGGTCTAGGTACAGTGTCACTGGTGGGTCCCACTACATGTCTGCCACCACCGCTGAATGAGCACCCCCATAACAACCCATCCTGAGCTCTCTACTTAGATTTACTTACCTAGTGACAAACTGTTAGGAACACAAGTAACAATCATTTCCCAAGAACTCTCCTTTTGAGGAAGGGCAGGAATCTGAGGCACAAAGGAGAAAGAACACCCATAAATCATCAGCCTCCTTCCTCCATACTCTGGATTCAGGGGAACCTAGGACTATCCCATCCCTAACCAAATGACTATTTTAAGTCTGAATGAAAGAATACCATTGTTCTCCTAGAAGACTATTACAAAGGACAAAAAGTCAGCGTGGGTAGACTTCAGAGAGATGTGACAATGCACAAAGAAAGAGGGCAAGTGCTCCTAAAGACTAAGCTTCCTGGGGTAAAAAGAGCTAAGATCAGAGCCCAAAGCACACCCTTCCTCCATATCTAATGCAGAAGCCGCTGACTTCAGAAGTCAAAGACGGTGGGGCGACAGTAGAGGGCAGTGAGACAAGCCCTGGATTGAGTCAAGAGGTCGTGATTCTAGTCTCTGCTCTGCCACTGACTTGTTCAATGACCTGAAGCAAGTCACTCAATTTCAACTGTGATTTTTTTCTTATCTGTGAAATGAAATTGAAAAGCTAGATATCTCAAGTTTCCTTTAGTCGCAACATTCTGTGACGCTTTGATTCTAAAGAATGGGAAAAGAGCAAAAACCTTAAATCAAGCCCTTCGGTCGGTCTTTGACGCTGGTTTTTCATCATTTTATTTGAAAAGTACTAACTGAACAGCTACTACGAGTCAAGCAGTGAGATCACCTCTTGAGAAAAAGCTGAGTCAACAGCAAGGATCCTTCCCAGCAGTTATTTTCCACAATCAGAGGTGGAGGGATTTCAGGAAAATAAGACTGCCTCTGTGTGAAGCAGAATCTCCAAAAAGACAAAGGGGAGTCTGTTGGAAGAAGGGCCCCTCCTAAGAGGAAGGTTTTAAGAACTACTCTGAATAGAAAGGAATGAATGCTATTAAAAGGCGGAGACCTGGTTTCCAGTCTAATGCAGCCCAAACCACCAGCATCTTACTTGACATTGAACAAAGACTTTTCAAACTTCTAGTCAGATTTTAATATTCATGTCAAATGTGAACCACCACACCTCTTCCTTGTGGAAAATTCTTCTTAATGTTTCCGTGGCACTTCCTCCTCGACATTCTGAAAGAATTTCACACGTTTCTACTGTGGCACTTTTCACCCTGCGTTTTAATTCTCTGAGTACATTGTCTGCCTTCGCTAACCCTGAAGACAAGCATAGCATGGGCTGGGGCTAGCACTCTCTAGGGTTGAATCCCTGTTCCACCCTTTATTAGCTAAGTGATCTTGGGTAAGTTACTTAACCTTTCTGTGCTCCAGTTTTTTCAAAGGTTAAATGGAGATGATGCTGACTACTTCAAAGAATTGTGAGATGCATAAATGAGTTAATCCATGGGACGCATGTCCAAGTTTGCCGGCTGGTAAGCGTTCAATAAATAGTATCTGCTGTTAAACAATTAGAGTCTAAGTCTTCACACAGTACCTACTCTGTTGCTATTAAAGAAAAAAATTTAATGAAAGGTAGGCGGTAGCTCACATACGGGACACACATTCAACCTGCACAACTTTGTGAAGTGACAAAGCAAGTAGTATTCGATTCTGGGAAACTGTAGTACTCAGAAGTTCGTTTGCTCGCTCAAACGCATACACATGGAAACCAGGTCTCCTTACTTCCAGAACAGGATTCTCGACCAGCCTTCTCCCGTCCCTCTCCAGGGCGGGGGGGGGGGCTCAGTCCCCTGGGCCTCCTCTCTAAAAGCCACAGTTCGCCTGGAAAAAAAGGACGCTGCGGTCCGGCCGCCCCGGGTCCAAGGGAGGTGCTGGGGAGGAGCCGCCGCAGCCAGGTAGTTGACACTGCTCAGCAAGGGATCCCCGGGGCGCCGCCCACACGCCCCTCGCGACACTGGGCCGCCCCAGCATGCCCCGGACGCTCCCGGCTGGCGTGATGTCACCAGGCCGCGCCGCTGTGGAGAACCACTGCCATCTCCTCTCTAGGACGGCGGGAGAGAGAGGCTTCATCTCGGTGGTTCCGCCCGGCCTCAGAACGCCGAGGGTCGGTGCCCCGAAGCCGGGCTGCGGGAGCTGTGCTCAAACCCGTCGCCAGGTGCCTCTTTCCGAATAAGGAGGCTGAAAGGACGTGAGTGGGGGTCAACTACAGGAGCTCTTATTACGGGTTAATTCATCGTACAACACGTTTATCTTCCTAAAACCTTTTCCCCTGTCCTTTGGAGGTCTTCTCAAGGCTTTCCTCACAAAACTGGCTTCAATCTTCCTTACTCACATTCTCACCAGTCAGAAAATTGGCTTTTTCTCAGGAATCCCAAACACCCTATTGCTCTGGCATCTTTGTTCAACAATTGGCCAAAAGAACAAGAGCTCTGCTTTGGGCTTATGTCCCAGATTCTCAGTGTGTGAACTTGGGCAGGTTACTTTACCTCTCTGTGCGTGTTTCCTCACTTATAAAACAGATCGTAACGGTACTAAATGTCATGGGGTTGTTCCGAGGAATAAATGAGCTTAATTCATATGAGCAAATGTTCATCCTGTTGTATTCTCAAACCCCAGCTCCAGCCAGTCCCCATTCTGCATTGGCTTCCTGACCTTTCCAGCCCTCCATAGTGCCCCTGTCCCCCATCTACAAAACTTCAGATCTTGCCTCATTCAGGAAGTATCTGCACATAAGGGCTCCCCCGTCATGTGTGTTCCAGGGATACAGGCATGGGCAGCAGGCACCTGACCCACTTCCAAGCGTTCCTGTCAATCAGCAGGCCCAGGAAAACGGCTGCGTGCTTAGTACCACACTCCTAGTGGGCAGCAGCAGACAGTAAACACCTGAATAAGTGGATGAGATGCAAAAGACCACTTGCTCAAATGTTCAGATGGGCTGTTTTTTCAAAATGGAGTCCCTAATTGAGAAACTCAAATCAGGTGTGCAGATGCCGCAGACTGAAATCATCACTAACCATCTTCAGCCAAAAGATGTAGAAATGTCACCTGACATGCTAGGGAACAACGCTGCGCTAGTGTTACCAGTGTCACATTCTAAGCACTTCTGTGGAATCAGCAAGTTCCCGCCCCAGCCCTAACATTGTGCAGGCCAGACAGCCTAGACCTAATCATATTTTCCCCGTTAGGCTTCAAAGAATGTCTAAATCGGCAGGCTAAGCTGTGTAGAAACTAACCGTGGAGGATGGTACCCAAGGCAAGACAGGATACTAGTAACAGGAATCGGGCTTAAAGCAATTTGGGCTGAACTGCTTTCACTGAAAAGTGGAAAATGGACCGGAGGGGTGGAAACCAAAATCATTCCCCAAAACTGTAATGACCTTAGCCCTGCTGTGACCAGTAGCTGAAGGAGAGTGAAACTGAAACCACGTGGGATAAAGGCTAGATTTCTGCTAGGAAGAAAGATGCAAAATCAACTTATTTCTCACCTTCACTTACATGTAGGAAGGTCTGACTCTGAGGGCCAAGAAACTTCTTGATCTAAGGTGAGCTCCTCCCATCCTCGAGTAAGGCAACGTTAGAACTTTAAGCGGTCAATATGTTTGTGTCTTATAACACTAACATCATGTAGCAGAGGTACGACCAATAAAGAAAAATCTGAAGGGAAAGTGAGAACACGAGTTTGTTTCACTTAACAGTTACTAGCTGTGTGACCCTGGCAAGACCAACCACCTGTTTTCCCTTTTGTTTTGAGGATCTAATGTGACTTCAGCCCTTATGTTTTTCAGAAGTCAGTAATGAAATTTCGGCACTGTGAATAAGCAACACATTCTAGTTCAATTTTATTCCAGAGCCCAAGGAAAGCCATGAGCTCAGTAAGTACTTCCAAGTTGGGAATCCTAAGCTCAACTGCTATCCTACAGGGCCTGCATCATTGTTCAGCTACTGCTTATTTTCATAAAGATTCCAGTTGACGTAGCTATGCTTCTATAGCTGCATGCATTTCCCTCTTCCTGTTGGCCCTGACACCAACATATCTGAAAGCACTTTGTAAAACTATGATGGGACATTTACGTGCCTAATTTACAACAAAATAAATTTTTTGCTACAAAACATTTCCTAGGGGATCTTCTACTTAATAACAACCACACACTCCGTATCTTGAGAAAAGGTTCTGAATTCTTGCTCCTTAAAACACTTCATGGGCATACTCGTGTGCTCACCATACCTCTTTTCTCCTGGTTAACTGTGGACCTAAGTCACATGTTGGCATGGAGAAATTCTGACTCAATATTTTAGTTGAGCTCAACAAATATTTATTGAGCAACTTCTAAGTGCTAGACTGTAGATACAAAGATGAATAAATATCACATGGCCTCTGCCCTGATGGAGCTGACAGTTCAGTTCGAACAGAAAGATTTGTAAACAAGTCATCACAATGTATTTAACATGAAAATAAGATGAAGATACAAAATACAGAAATAATTAAAAATAGGTGAGGTCAAAGACAGCTTTAAGGCAATGTTGCCTGAACACATTTATAAGTGACAAATGGAGCTTTCCAGGCAAGCAGAAGGAAGAGAATTTAGGTAATAGGGATAGTACGTGCAAAGGTGGCAAAGTAGAGTTCAGGGGTGATGTAGAACCCCAGGAATTTGCACTATGGAACAGAATGTGCAAGGCAGGGAATGACAGCTGAGAATGGCAATATAAGCACAGGCCAGAAGAGACCTCCCATGCCTCTTTAGGGGGCTAGAGCTTTATCCTGAGAGAGAATAGTGCTGCCACTGTTGTCTTGCAAAGACCATCCAGAAGAAATGTGAAAAGTGGCCTAGTAGGGCAAAAAACTTGAAGAGTGGTTAAAATAAAAAAAAATCCCTAGGAAATAAATTGGGGAGCCGGGCTAAAGCAACAGCAGTGAAGATTTAGGAAATTACATCAACAGGATACAGTGGTCGATTGGATATGAAGACTCAAGAGGGAAGATTGAGAAAGAAGACAATTCTTAAGTTTGAGGCCAAGCTGGAGTGACTGTACACTTAGTGGGCCAACAGCTGAGAGCAAATTAGGAACAAACATTTGCAAGTGTGAGAATATGGGATGAGGGCAGTGATGAGTACCTTTCCTTCCTGTTTCCCCAGGAAGTGAAAATGGTACCACTCTATTAGCTTGAGTAAAACACAAGAGTTGTGCCCATTTGAGAAAATATTTCTAACAAGAACTTAGACATTTTTCACAATTAAGGTTTTACCATTTTTTCCACAAGAAAACTCTCCTTATCCTTCCTCTTCTCCACTCAAGACTCTAGAGACAGCAGTGTATAAACATTACGTTAAATACCTACATATCAGGAAGTTGCTAAAGTTTCTAGTGGGCAAAGATTAGAAAATATTAATCCGACAAATATTTATTGAACATTTACTATGTGCTAGCAATAAGTTCTATTGTTATTTTTCATTTGGAAAGTATAAATACATTGACATTTGCTTTCAGTATACTATATATATTTTTTATAAACATAAAAACTTTTCGTTGGGTTATTTTTGCCAATAAGGTATACTAATTTACTCAAATATAAATTGCCCTGTGCCAGGTTTTGAGAAGATAATCTTCACAGCTGGAGAGGGAAAAGTATATGTGACATTTCTGCCACGTTCCTTTTAATGGTAATTAAGGGCTCAAAGCAATGGTTACAAGACAGTTGCTCTGGAAAAAAATCAATGCTGAATTCCAGTAATCAACCATTCCAAAATCATCTTGCCTTTGTTTTTAATAATCATATTTTAAAAAACTGCATAAGCTTCAGAACATAGAAATGATTTCAAATACCATTCAGACTGTCCTCACTTAACCTTCCGGAGCTGAATCTCTGGGAAGCAGTTTGAACATAAAAGGGAGTGAGGATATAGAGGAAAACACATGCCCTTTCTCTCAAAAGACTAAAACACTATCAAAGTCAGTGGCAACCCGTGACATCTTGATTTTCAGAGATCTGAAAGAGAAAATCCTCTCTAGAGCTCTTTCCAAATCCATCCCATGAGAAGTGTTTCCCCAGATACTCCAAACTTGCAGCGAAGGTTAAGTATCCAGGAATAAGATGGGTCTGATAAAAACAGAAACATCTGAAATCTAACGAATCTATGGTCATAGTCATCACCAGCAGTCTAGCACAGGCCATTTCCCTCCTAGGTAAACCAGGAGTCCTCTGGGACAAAGGCTGGGCCTTCCTCTCCATGGCCCTCTGAGCAAATCTAACTCCCTTCCCACAAACCGGCATCAAAAGAAGTCTCTCTCAACCTATTTCCTTACTAGCCCCCAGTTGCCCTCCAGCTGGAAAGGATCAGGGAAGATCTCTCACTGAGAGCCTTTTTTTTTTTTTTTAAACCAACAGACCTATAGTGATCAGCCCAGTTCTTGCCACTTATTTCATCTGTTGAATGAACATGGGTTGTCTTTTACTTGTCTCCCCTTCATGGGACCACTTCCACAGGATGAGCAGCCTCCCCCACAGGAGCATGGGTAGACCTACCTGAGACATCTGGAGGCTACTCAGCTCTACCTCAGGACTGCTGCCGCCTCCACAGTGACAGTGTTTGGAAAAGCGCCTCGGCCTGCTGGTCATTGAACATACGACAAGTTTGGAAGGTGGAGCAGGGGTGTTCTAAGGGATCACAAGTGCTAACTTAACAAAAGGCACCTCAAGGTATGAGAGTCACATGAGGAGACGAGTGACAAGCAGCAGTATTTACTGAAAAGCAGGAACCTTCTTTCTACCCTGTACTCCCAGGTGCTCACCTGTAGGCTCTGCATTTTCCAAGTCCCCACCTACATTTCTGAAAACGCACTTTTGAGTGCAGTTAGCGAAGGCTCCTTCACCCTTCGCTCCAGGATCTCCACTTGCCCCTCTCTCCGCAGCCAGATTACTAGCCACTGTTTCTAGAAACTGTCAAAACCTAATGTCAGGTTCATTCACCACTGTGAAGTTTCTGATGTCTAAAAAGGACTGAACTATGTCTGAAGAATTTTCCACATTCAATGCATTCGTAAGGCTTCTCACCAGTGTGAATCCTGTAATGTTCACTAAGGTGTGCGTATTTGCGGAAGGTTTTCTCACACTCGCTACATTTATAAAGCTTCTCACCAGTGTGAGTTCTATGATGTTCAGTAAGAGATGAGCTATGAGCAAAGGCTTTCCCACATACTTTACATTTATAGGGCTTCTCTCCAGTATGAATTCTCATATGTTGAGTGAGGCAGGTATTCTGATTGAAGCCCTTCCCACATTCATTGCATTTATAAGGTTTTTCTCCAGTGTGACTTCTCTGATGCCGAATAAGGCAAATGCTCTGAATGAAGGCTTTGCCACACTCAGTGCATTTGTAAGGTCTCTCCCCTGTATGAATTCTCTGATGTTTAGTGAGTGGGGTACTCTGAGTAAAAGCTTTGCCACATTCCTTACATTTATAAGGTTTCTCTCCAGTATGAATTCGCAGGTGTTTAATAAGGGATGGACTCTGACAAAAGGCTTTGCCACATTCCTTACATTTATAGGGTTTCTCTCCAGTATGAATTCTCTGATGCTGGGAGAGATTTGCCTTTGTTTGGAAAGTTTTCCCACATTCATCACATTTATGAGGTTTCTCCCCCGAGTGAATTCTCTGATGTTGTATAAGATTTGAGTGTTTGCGAAAAGAAGAGCCACATTCATTGCATAAATAAGGTTTTTCACCAGTGTGAATTCTCTGGTGATGAATGAGGTGTGTGTTCTGATTGAATGCCTTCCCACACCTATTACATTTATAAGGTTTCTCTCCAGTGTGAATTCTCTGATGTTCGCTGAGGTGTGAATGATTACGGAAGGAATTCCCACATTCCTGGCATTTATAAGGTTTCTCTCCAGTGTGGATCCTCTGATGCTGAGTAAGAAAGGATCGACATCGAAATGTTTTCCCACAGTGCTCACATCTGTATGGTTTCACTCCAGTGTGAATTCTCTGATGCTGAGCAAGGAATGAGCTACGACTAAAGGCTTTCCCACATTCTTCACATGCATATGGTCTCTCTCCAGTATGAGTTCTCTGATGTTGGGTAAGGGATGAGCTCGCCGTAAAAGATTTTCCACATTCATTACATTTCCAAGACTTTTTCCGTGTAGAGAGGGTTGGGCATTTACTTTGGTCTGAAATCTCATTGGTGTGTATGCCACCTGTCTCCCACTGGTGTAGGCTCTCTTCTGTAGAAACCCTGAGATGTGTAACAAGGCTTGAGGTCAAAAGCAACCTTTTCTCAAAATTATATTCTTGGCTAATCATTTCAGGAGGTGCTTCCCTGTGGATGAAAGTTATTCCCCCGAAACCTCCATCCTGGAAAAAGCATGGCCCAGGAACTTCTCTGGGAGAGTTCTCCTTCATGCTCTCACATGCATATTTTTCTTTAAATGTAGAATCCTGGGATTCATCTTCTTGGAGTCTCTTTTCTACTATCCCTGGTGAATCCATTTCAGAGACATCCTGCTCTGGAAGAGGCTTGTTCACCCAACCTGTAAGAAACCATCAGAATGAATATCTCTTGTGCACGGCAGAAATGGAGGCCCCTGAAGTTCTGGGACCTAACTTTTATAGGTCTTAATAAGGATATATTACTTGTCCCAATAAAAGTGGGACAAGTAATTCAAAGTTGCAAACGATAGAACAGATTTGCGTCGAGATAAGGTGATCACCATTAACGAGGAACCCCATAAAGATGGCAGCTACAGACACCCAGGCAGTGAAAGCACCAGAGACGACAGAGATGAGGGGAAAACAACAAACAACAACAGGCTAATGATTAGGGCAAGACAGGAAACATGGACGGTTTATATTTAAGGAATGGGGAATAGTGGGAGAATGTAAAAGGGCAAATGTAGGAAATGAGAGAGAAAAAGAGTACCGGGGAAAAGCTGGCCCAAGAGATGCTAACCCACATCCACCCTCAATCTCCCTAAAAGAGGGTCATTTTATCTCCTGAGCTTCATTCAGTTCTTTTTGTAAAATTTCCAAAGCCCTGCTGTTTCTCCCACTGGTTGTCCTTAATCACTCACCTGGACAAATCTCTTGTCCAATCTCTCTCTCTTCAGCTCCTTGCATACTCGACATCCAAAAATCTTCTCCTTGCTTTAAATGTAAAACACTTCAAGGGTGGAAAACTGGAAGACCTGCTCACAGGGAAAAAAAGGGTGGAGGAGGGGATATCACTGTCTCAGTAACAGGAAACTGAGAAAGAGCTGTCACCTAAGGATACTATCTAATAACTCACACAAAATTTGTCAGGACTGCAATGTGACTTCATCAGTAAGAATCAGAGTTGGCTTTCAGCCTTCTAGGTTCACAAACTCCATGTGTCAACAGCCCAAGAAGTAACAGCCAGACAGACTAACAAACATTCAAATGCTTGATCAATAATCAATAGTTACTTATAATGATAAAGGTAACTATGAAGTGGATAGGAATATTCATGTTAATTGAAACACTCTGTCCATTATACTATAATCTATGTGAAAAGTCAATAAAAGAAAAAGCTGCATAGGAAAATGGACTCATAGCAAGGCTAACACATTAAGTCTGATCCACCCACTTCTACTGTATGCCTGGAACTGGACAGTAGTTAGAGAACTCTATTTGATACAACCTAGATACACAGATTGTCCTTTCTTCTAAATGTCTTATCAAACAGTTTTCTTTAGGCACAGTTCAATATAAGAGTGTAGCCTGAAGATTAAATAAAACACTTTGTCAACTAACTTTTGACTTATAAAAGAGCTCCAAAAATAGCACAGTTTTCCGTGTCTGCAATGTCAAAAGCACAACTGTTTATCCAAAAGGTCTCTCCATATAATCTTGGCATGAGAAGTAAAATTGGCAGCATTATTTCAAGGAAAAAGGGAGACAGAGAGACAGTTTTACCATAATTGAGAGCTCAGAAGGCACAAAAGAGCTTCAGCAGGCTGTGTCTGCTGAAGTGCATAATAAGCCCGGTCTTGTGGGCTTCTCATAAAGGCCTGTGCCTCTGTGGTGAGTTTTAAAAGTTTAAGAGAATCCTATCTGGGATTTCCAGTTCCTCTTCCACAGTTGGGACATAAAGGGAACCCAGCACACAATCCTACAGAGACTCATGAAGCTGAGAGGGGATTGGGAATGATCAGGGGGATGGTAGAGAACAAATCAACATGCCCCCTGCCCAGAGCTTACATCACAGCCGGACAAAGACATAAACCAGTAGTTACAAATATGGGGATTATCTAAGTGGGAATATGAGGTGCTATGGTACCTAGTCTAGTCTGGGAAAGAAAGCCCCCCTGAAGAAGAAATAAATAGGAATTAGACAAGTGAAGAGGGAAAAGAATATACCACAGAGATGAAAACAGAATATACAAAAGGAATCAAGCTGAATACCTTAGGAGAATGAAAGAAATCGAGTAAGTCAAAGTATTAAGTACCAGAAACAAGACATGAAACCTGAGTCAAGCAAAGTGCAGATCAAATACAATCCTGCAAACCATTTTAAGGCATTTACCCTAAAGTGAGCAGAAAGCCATTAAAGGGATTTGAAAAGTTTGAAAAAAAAAAAAAAAAGACATGACATTATTAGAACTGCTGTTTTAAAAAAACACATTCTCTGTCCATAGCAACAGAGAAAAGAAATATTCAAGGGGTGGAGAGGCAAGGTGAAGGCTGAAAGACCCCTGAGGAAGTTATTTCAGCAGTCCAATAAGGGACTGGACTACCTAAGAGACAAAATCCACAGGGCTGAATGAATACTGGGGCAGGGGACGGGGCGGGGAGAGGGAGAAGTCAAAGATAATTTGCTGGGTTTTGGCATGAGTGATGACAATACTCTTTAGTGAGAGTGGAACACTGTTTTGGGGAGGAAGAAGATATCTTTAGTTTAGAAGTATCCAAACAGAAAGTAGGCATACATATTTGGAACAGAGGAGAGGGATATGTGCTGAAAACTTGTATTTAGAGTATTTGTCATAAAGAGAGTAAATGAAATTCTGGGAATAACAGATAAAATCATCAAAGGAGTGTGGCTAAGAAAACCACAACAGTGAGTTTACACACTTGAGAGGAAGTTTAACTTTGGCTTTTGATTTTAGTTAGTCCTAATCCCTGAAGAGAAATAAATAATTTAATGTATGATAAAATCAGCATTTATAAAAAATTGATTATTTATAAATTATGTTGGGACTGTTGCTTACCTACCTGAAAAAAACACCTAGTGAGATTCGTACCTCACACCATATACCAAAATAAAGCTAAACTGATTAAATAATTAAATATAAAAAATAAAACTGCAAAATAAAATATTAATAAATAATTAATTTCAGGGTTAGAATAGCCTTTTCTAAACATTATGCGAAAAAGAAAAAACCACAAAGACAAAACTAGATAAATCTGGTCACAGAAAAGCAATAGTCTCTATATCCAACAATCTAGAAAAAATTATTTTAATTTATACATCAAGGAATAGACATACCTAACAGATAAAAGACTTCTTATTAACAAGAAAGGAAAAGATGAATTGAGAGAAAAATGTTTAGGTACAACAAATAGACCAATATTACAAAAGGCCAATAAGCATATCAAAACAAAGTTCCATTTCAGTGGTAATCAAAGAAATGCAAAGAATGAAGAATCGATTTTTATATCAAGTTTGAGGGTTTGTTTGTCTTTTAATGCTAAAACTCAAGACCAGCAAAGGAACAGGAAAAAGGAGTTTCTCACACATCACAGGGGAGCATGTAAACTGGTATCATCTTTCTAGAGGTCATTTGACATCTTACGTTGTAGGATCGGATGCAGTTGGGACACAGTGACTACCATTTTGTGGGTATAGGAACTCAGACAATAGTCATTATGTATATATAACACTGTATCTTAGAAGACCCTCAGAGTCATCAGCATATGTCATAAAAATGCCTACATACTTTGACCCAGTAATTCTACTATTAGAACTTTCTCATAGAGAAGTAACTTCCCAGAGAGAAAACTGAATCCTTTTGTTACTTATAAAAAAAAAAAAAAAAATCCCCAGCATAGTTGTTGGAAAATACAATTTTCTAGTGAGGCTTAGCAAATTATGGTACTTCCACTTGGTGGAAATTATATAGACATTAAGATTAAAATTAAAAATAAAAATATGTGGCCATTTGGAAAAATACTTATGTTATATGTAAATGGGAAAAAATACAGGATATTAAAATTTCAAGTATAACATGACATATATGTATGTCAAATATGCATATAAATAAGATCAAGGAGAATTAATCAATCATCAATCACTATATGGTAAAAACTGATTTTTCCTTCTAGTTCCAAATTTCCTCTATTATCTTTATTTTCCTTTAAAAAAAACTAACTTAAATCTCTAACAATATCAAATTCTTCACCATGATCACCTTGAATAAGCTTATGGTAAATGTTTGTTTTAAGGCCTATTTTTTGTAATGCTTGAAAATTTTCCTGCACACACACAAAAAAACACTTCTGAATGAGAGAAAAGTGAAAAAATATAAACAGAGATGAGGACAGAGATTTATGTACAAAGATCACATTATTATAATTGTAAAAATAAAACCAGAAATAAACATGGATAGCATATCAGTATGAGATTTTGAAACTATTAAAAATCATGTTTTTAAAGAATATTCATGATGAAATAGTTTGTTAAAAGAGGATACAAAACACTAAAACAAAAATATGCACACATATACCAGCACTAAGTAAGCATTCAATAAACAGAAACAATACAGATATTTGCAACACACACACACAACAGAGGAAAACCAAAATGTTAACACAGTGGTCCCTAAGACATTTAACAGGTTGCTTTGTCCTTTATATTCTTGTATTTATTTTATTTTCCCTATAATAAACATGCATTACTTTTGTAGTCAGAAAAATAGTTATTTTAAAAATGACAATTCTCACTCATGGGTTTTAATACCCAAAAAACAAATCAAAACAAAGGCCAGATCCAAAGGATATGGTATTGGCCTCCCATTCATAAGATTAAACTGAATTGGACCGGGAGTCAAGAAACTGCTCTGTCATAGCCTATGTAACTGGGCCTGCATGACAGGCTACTTAATTTAAAAAGGTGACAAATTAGATAATATCCATGAGTCCTTCCAGCTCTAACATTCTGTAAATCCTTGATTAAATGAGTTAATTCATAGGAAGCATTTATGAAGATCTGCCACAAAGTAGGTACTAAATGGGTTAAACTAAAACCTATGGAGAAGAAAGGGCATCTTTGTGACCGCCACTCGCCTCCAACTGTGGATGGATCATCTTAGCAGTCAGAAGTTCAAGTCAAACTGCAAACTTTTTCTGTAAAGGACTATAAGGTAAGTATTTTAGGCTTCATGGGCTAAACGGGCTATTATTGTCTCTCTGTCACTATTCAACTTTGCCTTTATAGTCTGAAAACAGAACTAGACAATATGTAAACAAATGAGCTTAGCTGTTTCAATAAAACTTTACAAAAACAGGTGGTACAAAAACATGGGCGACAGTTTGCTTACTCCCTGGTCTGTAAATTCTCCAGAAAAAAAAAAAATGTACAGATGTTTTCACAAGTGCCTCGTGTAGAATAATCTCATTTTTAGTGATTTTAAGATGCGAAAAGGTTCTGTCTGAATCCAGATTTGGGGTGAGATGAGTATTCTGGTGAAGGGTAAAAGGAAACAAGCTTTCAATAGCTTCATCCTGTTAAAAGTAATAAGGAGCTGGCTTCCTCCACATACCCTTTAAGTTTGTTCCCCGCTGCTACCTCCTTAACCCCTCGAAAATTAGCTGAAGGATTCTGGGCAAGCCAGGAGGTGTTTTCCAAGAATCTGAAACCACAATTCTTTCAATAAGACCACATTTAAATGTACACTTTTTTGGACTTGTCAATTGGCCAAAAGTAACACACTCAGGCTGCAGCTGCACGCTGGCTCTACCTCTTCTACAATCTTAGGTCACTTACTAGCAATGTGTCCTTGGACAAATTATGTAGTTTCTCCGTATCTCAATTTTCTCGTTAAAAACTACAAATAGTTGTTGTGATGGTTAAATAAGTTAGCACAGCTGCTTCAAACAGTGCCTGGAACATGTTAAGTGCTAAGTAAATGTAGTGTAGTCATAAAAACCTGCTCACATATATCTTATCTTCCAGCCCTAGACTGAAAGCATCTTCTCATTTGGTAGGCTTCAACGTCACTCATTCTGTAACCCCGCCCCTGGATTCTGTGTAATACTGGCAAGTAACAGGTAGCAGAATTTTGATGGAAAACACTGACGTTTGCACACGTGCTATCACACTACATGCTGTCAACTGAGCCTTACACAAGAAGGCAGGGATTACTAAACAGTCCAACTTTAGAAATCAAACAGCTTCTGTATCCCCGGGAATTACAACCCAAATCTCGGAGAGTCCCCACCTAGTGCGCTTAGTACTATTTGCCGTCTCCTATTACGACGGTCCCTATAAAAGTTTCGGAGCTGCAGGACCGACTGGGGGAGGAAGTAGCTGGCATCAAGACCGAGAACTCTAAGCCCCGGGATTCCGTTTCCGAACACGGGTCCTAGCTCTTGACCATTTATCCATCACACAGTCATCATTCGTTCGTTCATTCACTCCACCATCTTCTCAGCCGTCTGCTCTGGGCTGGGCCGGGCCGGGTACTGAGCCCGGGCGAACGCAGCGCTGAGGCCGCCGAGAGTTCCCACCGCAAGCGCGGGCAGCATCCCCGAAGAGTACGAATGGGGAGCAGGCTTCCTACACCAGACTCCGGCCGGCCGCCCCCCAATTGCTGCCGGCGGAGCCGCTCTGTTCTCCTCCCTGGCGCCCCGCCCGCTCACCGTGAGGTCCGGAGACTCCCCTCAGGGCGGTCACTACCGCCGCAGACGCGTCCGGAATCCCCGGACGCACGGCTCCCCGCCGCGGCCGGAAGAGCAGTGGCGCGGCCGGTAGTGCGTCACCAGCGGCCCCGCGTCCGTCCTTTCGCGCCTTCCCCCCGGCTGCTTCTCTAGGAAGCGGGAGAGCATCTCGGTGGGACCCTTCAACACTGGGATTTGGGCCTCGTTTCCTTGCAAAACCCTGCCGTGTTTGTGATGTCCTAGGAAATACTGCTTTGGTCCGAAACAGCGACTACCTCATCTCTCAGGAAAACTGTAGATGAGGGCGTTAGAGTTGGAAAGGGTACTGTGCGAGAGTCAGTGGACCATCTCAGCAAGGGACTAGAATATTCCATGTGCTAAAAGTCCCCGACTAAGCGCCTTGAATGAGCCATTATTTAGTTAGAATAATAGACAAATTCCCAATCTCGTCTCCCACATACTGACCTCAACCAGCAATATCTCTTATATTGCTATCATACCTTAGAAAATTTCAGAATGAGATACATAAAATTCTACTTTTTTATGCCACCGTTATTTCTTATTAGCCTAACTTAATCTCAAATTGATCCATGAGAAAGCAAATGCCGGTGAGCCTGGAAATGCAGGTGGGGTGAAGTGCATGGTCTCCATGATGAGGGTGCCGAGGTCCTTGGTCTCCATGACAGGGGTCTTCCAGCTATGAAAACTGATGGATGGATTCTCGCTCTGCAGATACACCAACCAAGGAGACTATTTACTTATGTCAAGTAGTTAGAGAAGATGCCCTGGCCTGGGCAAGAGACTCTCTGACAAATCTTGGGTATTTGAGCTACATTAACCAAGAACAGGCTGTACTCTATTCATGAGTAATCACTTCATAATTTAAATGAAGATAACTCACACATCTTCCAACTACCTAAGTACTTCCTTGAATCTATCACAGAACATAGTTTTAAAATGTATCTGCACTAAAAGTTGTGACAAATACTAAAGCCAGGTTTGGGTATGTTTCCTTTTTGATATAATATTTCTCCTTTAAATGTCACGTGTGAAATAAATGAAGACCAACCAAATGAAAATAGACAAAGGTTATTATTTAGAGTTTGCTATAGCAGGGAAGTTGGCCACTGTTGCTTGCATCTGGCAGAGACTCAAAGGCAGATAGGAAAGTGAGAAAGCTTTATAGTGGGAAAAAGGGCAGGTTTCTAGAATATCCTGATTGAAATCTGTGGGCATGTGGAAACCATAGGTGGGCTAACTAGAGATGGGACATCCTATGTGATTGGTCAGGGGGCGCATATTTGGCTTTCTCTGGTTGGTCCTAAGTTGGAAGCAGGGACAAATACTAAGAAAGCTGTAAGCTGTTAACCAAATTTGGGCCATTTGGGGTTGATTGTTACATGGTTATTGTTTGGCTTCCTGGATTGTTTGCTAGAGATAGTGGTCAGACATCCTACAAGTCTCACTTGTAGATAGTAGGCTGGCTTCCTGGGCTAGTTACTATAGATAATGTATTGATTTTCTGGACTGCTTACTGCAGATTGTAGGTCAGAGTTCTATTTTTATGAACTATTTTTATGGTCTGGCAATCGTATATTCAGTCTCTCACACACAGAATACATAACCTGATTTTGTTCAAGTGTCTGATAGTGTTAAACTTTGCTTGAGCCTATGCTCCTGGAAAACGGTGACAATTAAGAACCTCTCCCCCCACCCCCACTTTCACTCTGTAGTTTTCCAGGAAATGACTTACTGCAGAGAGCCACCCTTCCCCATATGACTTAGATAAGACTCACAGGTGCCCTTCTGTGTTTACCAATGACAAGGCCAGACATTGGCTGACTTTAATTAGCTGAACTTTTGTATCCACTGACGAACCTGGACAAAATACTTTCTAACTTGACTTGACTAAACTTTAGTGAAGCTTCTATGCCCCAAACCCCTAAATTCTGACCTATCCTCAGCCTGAGCCAGCAATGCAATGTGAGACAACGCCTCCTTATTATAACGGACCCTCCTGAGAATTGGCAGGCCTGAAGGAAAGGCATTTCCTGATTACCTGTCCTGTTATGACACCTGCTCTCATGCGCTCCCTCATACTGGTTCTTTCCAGTCTTGTTTATTCTTACCTATAAAAGAAAATTTTCTGCTTGATCTTTGAGATGTTTGCAGATCTTATGGTCTAAACATTCTCTCTGTTGAAATAATGCCCATCTTCTTATTGCAATAGCGCACTTCCTCTAGTTGCAATTGTCCTTTTAAATAAAATGTTTCCTGAACTAACCCTAGATTTGTCTTTTATTTGACAAGGGAAAAATCCCGTGGTAGCTTCACAGTCCTATCTACTCCCTTGCAATGGGCTGAAGGGCATTGTTATGGGAGGCAACCTAAATCTTCTACCGTGTTGGAAGGCAGCTATGAGCACATCCCCCAAAAGGAAGCTATAAAGCGGTGTTTTGACGACGTAAAAGGTAGGGTGCGACATGTCAGTCAATAAGACCTTTTTTTCATTTGCTCTGTCTCCTCCCTATAGATGGCAGATTGTTCTCCCACCCTCAAACACACTGCTGATTTTTTCCAGCCTTAGCGAGATATATTTGACTACAATGCAGATTTTTTAATTGGCATGGACCGGTCTGATGTTTCCATTCAGATGGAAGGTGACCCACGCTGGGAGGCGTGGAGATCAGAAGACCTCCGAGATTCCTAGAGCGGTCGCCCCCCGGGCCTAGAAGTCCTCTGGCCGCGCTTCGAACGCGGGCGGGCCTCGCTGGGTGCTCAAGGTCGGGGCCCCCGAGCCAGTGTTTTCCCGGTCTGTAGGAGGGCGGCCCGGAGCCCTGGTGAGCCTACGAGACCGCACACGGGGCTGAGCGGCGACTTGAGGGGACCGCGGGCTCCTAGGCTGCGCAGCGGGGCCAGATGTCGGCAGTTGGAGGGGTGGAGGGGACCGGGAGGCATCCCCGCCGTCCCAGCGCAGGGGCTTCTGTGCAGTTGATTTGAGGAGGAAAGTGTTTTGTAAGCTTCTTGGAGGGTCTGTCATTGGAGGTGGGGCGGGAGGAAGGTGATGTAGTGGAGGGGGCAGTCAGGGGACTGTCGCATTAGTTTGAGAGAGGGTGAGAGGCTCAGCCAGGGTCGTGGTCAGATAGAAAGATTTAAGGGAGATTCAAGAGGCAAAACAATCGCAAATGCCTGCGTACTGCTTAGTGTGTGCCAGGCACTGTTCTGAATGCTCGTTTTATTTAATCCTTACAATAACCATACGAAGAATTAAAGTTCAGAGAGGTTCATCTGCCGCAGGCCTAACAGCTACTAAGTGGCAGAGCCGGGATGGCCACCGCGGCTGTGTGGTTCCTTTCCGGCTACGCTAAGTGTCCTTTCTTTTAACCGCTCTGCTGTACAGAGGAATTGCCATTGAGGGGTATGGGAGAGAGAATAGATAAGGAACCTCTCTGGTTTCTAATTCGAGACAGGATGAGAGAGAGGATTGTTAACTGAGATGAGAACAGAAGAGAGACGGCGGGATTTTTTAGGAGAAGGCTGACCAGCTCGGCTTTGAACATGCTCGCTGGGGGCACTTTCCAGAAGGCATTGGCTAGATGTCTCTGGGGCTAGGGAAAAAGTTGATCAGATTTGGAAGTCATAACTAAGCCATAACTGACAGGTGATGGCTGTGACCATGAGGGTGAATGACAGAGCTTAGGGCAGAGATCACAAACTAGAGGCTCATGGGCCGGATCACACTCACCGATGTGCTTTTTGTCCTATATGTTTTTGTAAAACTATCGAATTAGTTGCCAGCTTTTCACCATTAGATGCTAGTGGTGTTTCTTGAAAAAAAATCTAGATTGGTGGTGTTTCTTGAAAGACCGGAAGGCTACTTAGATGGGCATGCACACTCCGGTTCATCTCATCCCTCAGTTCTCCCTGTTGTTTTATGTAGTCCTGCTGGTTTTCATGCTTTGCATTCCCTGCCTGACCCCTGACGTATTGAATTGAACCTCTGACTTAGCAAGAGATAGAGGAAAAAACGAGGTAAGATAGAGTCCTAGGGGCATTGTCATTCAAGGACAGAGGAGTCAGCAAAGCAGTTTTGGGGGAATATAATAGTTTATATACTATCCTCGTGCTCAGGAGTAGACCCTTCATTTGGGAATCTCCCTAAATTCTGAGGCTCCCCAAGCCTGAACAGATTGCTGTGTAGGTGAGGGGGGCCTCTTCAGCAAGTGTGGGGCTGGCCCCAGTGAGGAGGGCAGTGAGAATGAGAGGTTATGACAGTTTGTTCCAAAGCAGGACTGAGAGAGAGAGAGATTTAAGGTGCAACTAGAGAGCAGAGTAGGAATGGAAAGAACAAGAATTGAGGAAGGAAAAAGGGGGCGATGAAAAGGGGAGGGAAGCAGAAGGGAAAAGGGAAGAGATGTGAGGGGCGGGGAAGAATGTACAAGAGAAGCAATGGGAAGAGGACAAGGGGGACAGACCAGAAAAGGATATGACCTCTGTTCCGTTGCTGTCACCTGCAGGCCCCGCCTCCCTCTCCAAGCTCATCGTCAGCAGGAAAGTGAGTTTTCTCCCAGGTCTCTATCTCTTGAATTCCCTGTAGACCTGGACCGCCTCCTGCGCTCCAGTGGGCTGTTTCAGAACCAGCAGCGCTCCCAAAAGGTGCCCAGCTCTGCTCCAGCTTGGCTGGAAAACAAATGTGGACAAGGAGAGGCGCGCACAGCCCCAGAGTTCGGCTTGTTTCCTGCCTGAAATCGGAAGTCTTCTGACCGAGCAGAGCCTCTTTGTTGGCTTCTGCGTGAATGCCGAGCCCGCTGCCTCCTCCCCACCCCCTCCTCTCCCTCCCAGATGCCACATTGGGAGTGTAGATATTCTGTAGACACGTGACTGTCTACAATATCTGTTGATGTCATCACTTGAAAATGTTTTGTCTCTGCCATAGGAAACAGATGACATTTTTCTCTTTTCCGTATCTTTTGTTAGATTATGGTCAAATCTGAGATTGAGGAGTTGGTTCCAAAGGTGGAAATATCAGAAGAAACAGAGCTACACAGAATCACCTCCAGAGAACTTCCGAATGGTGGTCCCCAAGGAGGCAGGATACGGAAACTGGGATGACACTCTGAGAATTCATCAGCAAAGTCCTTCCTGACAGGGAGATGTTGAGGTCAAGGACCAGAAACTTAAAGCCAGCAGAAACCAAGGATGCAGAACCCTCCCCAGATGAGAAAAAGCCAGAAAGGTAAAGAGTTTGAAAACTGCTTTGATCTAGCCTCAGAGAGTATTTCACATCGGAGAATCCACAGGGAAAAGAACAAGGAGCCAGTTTCAGAAGTCAGAGCACAAGTCGCAGCTTACGAAAGGCTTCGGTGTGTCGCCCCACTGGCAGCCAAGTTCTGAGAAGCCCGAGGAGGGAAGGGCAGCCAGGCAGGACCCAAAGCAGAGAGGAAGAGAGAGTGTCTGGGTGTGTCACCCTCAGAGACAAAAGTGCCCTTGAAGAGGAAAGCGGGGCTGGATAAAAGTACGTAGGAAGGAAACCCTTTATCTGTCAGGAGTGTGGCAAAAAGCCTTTGGTCAGAGTGTAAACCTCATTGTGCACCAGAGACTCCACGCTGGGGAGAAAACTTTTCTGGGTAATGATTGTAGGAAAGTCTTCAGTCAGAGGTCATACCTCATATGACATCAGAGGGTCCCCAGCGGTGAGAAACCCTGTGGATGCCAGGCACGTGGGAAGAGCTTCCGCCAGGCTCAGCTCAGAGCGTTCACACGGGGAGAGAGCTCTTGAATGTGGTGAGTGTGGGAAAGACTTCGGTTAGAGTTCAGGCCTCACTGTCCATCGGAGGATCCACACAGGGGAGAAGCAGTTTGTGTGTAATGAGTGTGGCAGAGCCTTCAGTTGTAGCCCGTATGTTATTGTGCATCAGAGAATCCACACTGGGGAGAAACCCCATCAGTGCAATGAGTGTGGAGAATCCTTTGGACAGGGCTTCCATCTTACTCTCCACCAGGAAGCTCATTGCCGGGAAGGAACCTCACCCAGCTCCTTGGGTTAGTACCCAGTGTTAATGGGGCAGAGTTTATCCCTCAGGTTCACGTGCTTGTTTTCACCCAGGCCGGCATCTTGTAAATACTAGGTAGCGGGTGAGAGTCGATGACCTCTGCACCGCTGAAAATCCGGATCCAAACAGTCACTTCTGCTCATACCTGGCTTTGTTCTCTTGACTTCTGTCTCCAATCAGATTGTAAATTCAAGAGATAGATGCAAGATCCTCTTCCATTTTGACCAGGAACTCAGGAACTCTCCATTTCTACAACACTGATTAAATTTTAATCATTTGGAAATTTGAGGTATCAGGAAATTCTTAACCTGACAATTTTGCAGTTGTCAAGTTGTCAAAATGTAGACTCGTAGTGTGCTAGGATTTGGGGAGCTTAGAAGGCTCACCCTGACATTTAGAATGTTGTATCCCCTTTCAAATTATCGCTGTCTTTGGAAATAACCCAAGCAGAGAGGATACATAGGATCATGAATCAAACGGACATTCACAAACAGAACTGTGGACTGAAGTTAACAGGATGAACTATAAAATCCTGTCCATCAGAGCAAGCAGTTTGAGCCTCTCCGAAGCCCCAGACCCTTGAACAGTAGACATGCTGAGAGTGGCGTCTTAAAAAGCATCAGCCTTCTCTCACCTACACTCACCAGGCTGCTAAGGGCTGAAGTCCTGGTCTTAGAGCCTGTTCCTTCCCCTCTACACTGTATAGGCCGGCCTTTTCTTAAAAAGAAAAATATAGTTATACATGTGTATATAAAAATTTTAAAGTAATAATCTCAACCATCTGCCACGTATTCAAGAAGAGATAGATGTATTACCTTCAGACTAAAAGAAAAACATGACAGGAGGAATTCAGCACACGCAAGTATGTATAGTAATGCTGATTGTTGCCCATGACCAGGAGCTGAGCATCAGCCCTCCAGATAACTCGGGATCTGGTCCTCTGTTAGGCACAGATCTGCACAGTCCACATCCCTGGTGGGTCAGTTTTAGAGATTTTACAAAACTGTACGGTCGATTCTCAAAACGTCTTCGGCCACTTACTACCAGGTCAGTTCCAGCATGAGATATTAGGTTCCCTTTCAGTCACTAGTAGGCAAGACAGGGGTGTTGGGGTCAGTCACCAGCTTGATTCTGGGAACAGGGAAAACCTGGGATGAGTTGTAGTTACGACCTTGACTATTAGCACAAGCTGTGCGGTGTACCAGAAGCAGTTGGAATTTCAAGGACGATCCAGAGTATAAGCAAATCTTTCTTTCCTGCAAAGTACTTTCTCATTACTCCTTTGGGCAAGAACCGGGGTACTTTCCCTAATTACAAAGTGGAGGTGTAGGGTGAGCACACCAAAGCAGGCATTCAGGAGAGCAACTGCTAATCTCATGTGTTTGCAGAGCAAGCGTACAAAACAGGCTGTGCAACTCCTTGACTCTGCTGGGCATAAGACTTGGCATCTGTGTAAAACTGCCAGCTGCCTTGGACAGAGACCCGGGAAAGGATTGCTGCACTGGAAAAGAATTCCGATGGGCCTTGTTTATGTGACATGCCAGATAACCTTGATTTAAGTACAGTTGCCAAGACAATGTGGCCTTGAAACCGGCCAGAGCAGGAGCATATACTGCGCTCGTGAGCGGCGTGCAGTCTGCTAGTGGAAGGGGAATGGGAGAGCACACTGGGCAAGCAAGACCAGTAGCTACGGCAGCCTCCTACCGACGAGCTTCGCTCGTTCAGATGAGGCTTTTAACAGTCTGCAAAGGAACTTAGGAGAGGTTTGTTAAAAGATAAATTTCTCCCCCAAAAGGTAAAACCATGACTCTTATGCAAATATAAAATGAACAGATACGTTTTAAAGATCGTGTTCAAGCCATTATTAATGAGGGAACCCATTGAGATGTTCCAACCAGTTCAGAGAAGCCAAGGAAGGACACGTTTACACGGCCTGACTCGGTGCGGTGCCCCGCCTCTTAGCGACGTGCATTACCACGGGGCTGTAGGTTGGGGGCGTGGCTTAGGGAGGGTGTGGCTTTCGTTAACCACGCCTCGCATTAGTTCCTGCTATTGGTGTGTCCTCTGCTCTTAATGGTTCCTCCCCAACTCCTGCCCTACCGTGAAGAATGTGCACCACAGGTAGGTGAGCAATGCGAAGGGGTGAGGCTGGCGTGATAGTCTGGGGCTGCAGACCTGGACAGTGGAGGCAGCCATGGGAAGAAAGGGGACAGAAGGAGGCATGGGAGAAAACTGCTAGAGGTGACCTGTGTGTCTGTCCATCCAGGATGTTGACGACTAGTTGGGTGTGCAGGACAATGAGAAAGGGTGATTCAAGAGATCTTATCCCAAGTGCTTTGAGCATCACTGACATTAACCCAGAGGGAGAGGGGACATTTTGGGAAGGGGCAGGTGGTTGGGGATTTTAACCATATGAAATGCTGGCAGTTATTTTTCATGGAGCTCCTCAACGGGCCCTGGGAGATGTCACCTTAAAAGCTCGGATGGGGAATTGGGTGGAGTCCCTGGAAAGATATGAGAGCAATGGGAGGCACCAGATCAGAGAGAGGTAGAGGAGAGGGAGGGATGAGCAAGAGATGGGGTACATGTGTCTGCTCGCTCCTTGCTTGGACACCATGGCTTGGCTGTGGCCATCTCTTGTAACCACAGCTCCTATGGGAGACCCTTTGCCTCAGCTCTAGCCACACATTCTCTCCTTGTCCCTTCCAGGTAGGGGTGGCATTGATAGCAGCTGTTGCTGATATCTGGTGCCCCACTCTCTCCTGCCAGACCTCTGTAAATCACCCCTTCATTGAACTCTCAGCTTCTTGCTAGGGCTGGTATCACTGGCAGCCAGGGCATCAGAACACTGGACTGTGTTTTATTTACCAGATCAGGCCAAGTCGATGTTTCAAGCTAAACACTGCTTAGTGACAGTGGAAGCGCAAACATTTCATTTATTCATAAAGCTTTCGCACTACAGAAGGAGCCAGTGCTGAAACGGTTTTGGACTCCTGGACACTCCAGCCCACGTGGACCAAGCCCTTCTGAGCATCCGAAGCCCAGAGCACACAGTGTGTGCCCACGTTCGCCTGGTTTTCCAGAGGCTTCCTTCTAGGCACAGCTGTCTCCCATCAGGTTTTGAAATACTCTGTACCCTTTAAGGTTCGACTCAAGTGCCAGTTTCTTCACTCTGTCCTCTGAACTTCCCACCATTATCTTGGGCTTTCCTGCCACCAGAATGTCCTGCCTTGTGTTGGTCTTGCTTCCCCTGCTGGACGGTTTCTAAGGGCCAGGACCAGGTCTCACTGTGAATGCCTTAGCACCCTCAGCATGGTGCCTGTCACACAAAAGGCAATAAATTGTCTGCTGAATGAACAGAAACTGACTAAAGGGATACACATCTGATGGGTCACCTGCTGGAGGTGCCCAAGTCTGAGACAAACTAGCTGGATTTCTCACCTCCCACGCAGGCTTTGTCTCCTTTTCCTTTCTTACCTGGCCACCGTGAGTCACCACCGGCTTCCTCTTCCCCTCACTTCCCTCTCCCTTCTGTCAGTCCCCTTTCTTACCACGGCTTTGCAGCTCCTGAAAACAGGTGTCAGAGTGAGAAGATAGCTCAGAGCCCCTCAAGTCCAACTCCGGCATCGGACAGCTGTGGAAAATGTTGCCGAGCGCTCAGGGGCTTGGCCAGGGGCACACTGGCACAGGAAGCCGAGTCCTGTGGGTAAGACTATGGCCTTGGTTGGCAGCACCCACTCAGCAGGGATTTTGACCTGTCCCACCTCCCCACATGCATCCCAGGCCAGCCACTCCCAGTGATCTGCAGATCCACCTTCACTGGGGTCCACTTAGGCTCATTCCGGGGCCTTGGCTGATTCTGGTCCCTGGGCTCTTCCCCATCCATCAGTGCTAACTCGTTCTCCCAGAGCCAGCCCACGGGGCCCCATCAGTGTCTCCTCCACAAGCATTTTGCTTTTCCTGCACACACCTCAACATGTCACTTCCCTTCTAGGGTCCTTCAGTCACTTCTGGGTTTATGAGTGTATCTCGTCACTGAAGACACTGGAGGCCCTCACAGGAACCTGCTTTAGGCTTGTTTGGCAGCACCTGGCGCAGAGCAAGGTTTGTTACCGACCTCGAAAAACCAAGTTGAGCCTAAATGTCACAGAAATGAACACTGGACTCAGAATAAATTTTGAGCAGATAGAGTTTATTACAGAAACACTGCACAAGGGAGCATGGAGGGAAAAAACCATGCTCTCTGAAGGCCTTTTGTGACAGGATTATAGAGATCATCAGAAAGTGGGAAGGGCTTCAGGACTGAGGATGTGACCCCTGGTTCTGCGGTGTCTGCCATGTAGCCATCAGTTTCAAGGTGGTTACGAGATGTTCTTCTCATGGGCAGCAGTCCCCTTCGAGGTCCTGCAAAACAAAGGCTTACGCAAACAAACCCATTAGCCTTTGTCTTTTGCAGACTTAAGATGTTACTGGTTTCTTCCTCAGAGGCCATGGGCACAGACTTAAACCTTAACTGGAATGTCGGCGGGGAGAGAAGGGGTCAGACCAGTAGAAAATGAAAAATGAAACCTCGGTATTAGACAAGATGGAGTCTCCCTCCTTTTAGCTATTTTATACTAGATCAGGTTGACCAGGGCTGGGTTTTCTCTTAGCTGGATCCATGTGAAACTGGGAGCCCATCAACACTGGGCCCTGGCCAGGGAGCTCGGCTGGTGTCTCTTCTGGGCGTGAGTGGTCTGGTGGAAGACGAGGTGGGAGCTCTGGCCAAAGGCCTTCCCGCACTGGGCGCAGCGATAGGGTTTCTCGCCGGTGTGGGTGCGCTGGTGCACCAGGAGGTAGGAGCTGCAGGTGAAGGCCTTGCCGCACTCGAGGCACTCGTAGGGCCTCTCGCCCGTGTGGCTCCGCCGGTGCACCAGGAGGCGGGAGCTTCGGCTGAAGGCCTTGCCGCACTCGGGGCACACGTACGGCTTCTCGCCCGTGTGCACGCCCCGGTGCACTCCGAGGCTTGAGCTCTGGCCGAAGGCCTTGCCGCACGTGCCGCAGACGTAGGGCTTCTCCCCCGTGTGCACGCGCTGGTGCCGGATCAGGTGGGAGCTGCGCGTGAAGGCCTTCCCACACTCGCCGCACCGGTACGGCTTCTCCCCGGTGTGGATTCTCTGGTGCACGATGAGGGTGGAGCTCTGGCCGAAGGCCTTGCCACACTCGGTACACATGTACAGGTTCCTGCTGGGGGCCGCTGGGCTGGTGCCGTGGCACGTGCCTCCTCGGAGTCCCACGCGGTCCTGGCCTCTCTCCCCTGGGAGGTGTTTTTCTTTTGCTGGGCTGGGGCCGGGGCCGGGGCCGGGGCCGGGGCTGGGGCTGGGGCTGGGGCTGGGCTTCTCGCTCTTCACTTGCCTGTCTGCAGGCTGTTCGGAGTGCTCCTCTCTCCTGCTCTCCCCGCCTCTGGCTTCCCCAAAGGCACGGCCCTCTAGAATCTCACCCTGGAGTCTTCCAGAGAATTCTCCTCTCAGATTTGTTTCCTCCAGAATCAAATCCTCCTTTTCAACTTTGGTTTCAATATCTGAACAAGACATAGAAGACAAAAACAAATAATACGTAACAAAAATAAAGAGTCGACTTTATATTCTAGATGGGAAACATGAGACTATATTGGGATTTGAGGAAACCCACTAAATAACATCCCTCTTTAAAGATGCAATATGGCACCAGGGCCAAGAGTATGGCCAAAACCCACCTCTGCCATCAGCAGTCACTTGACCTCTCTATCTCAATTTTCCCATCTGTAGAATAGGTTAATGCTAATACCTATACTGCAATGACGTTGTAAGAAATAATGTACGTAACGTGTTTAGCTAGATAAATATTAGCTATTAGTATAATTCTCTACTCAACTGAGAAATAAGATATGGGGAGACAAATATATTTCATCCTTATTACTGAAAAAGTGACATGGGCAAATGTGGCTCAGCGCTGCAGGTAAGTGGGGTCACTAACACCGAATCTCAGGAGCAGACAGCATTCGGCGCCCAGGGACTGAGCACTGGGTGGCAGTGTTTGCTCTTTTAAACCTGCAGCGAAGACAACCAGAACACACGTGGTCTCTGTGGAGAGGCCAGGCCCAGGGGAGAAGAGGAAGGACTGGCTTTCACAGAGCCAGTACTTGTACAGAGTCACCAATCAAATCTAGTCCCTTTTTATCCTAGGTCAAGAGTGAGGGTGGGGCCAGAGAGGGGTCCCAAATGGTAGCAGTGAGCTTCCTGACACACCAGGATGCGAGAGCAGAGGACTTACATCAAAATTTACTCCACGACGGTTTCTGAGTATGGACAGAGGAAGGAACAGAAAAGGGCAGTGAAGGAAAGCGTGCACTCTGGGGAGCGTCAGGGATGGCACTGTCACCAGACATCTGCCCATGGATGGCAATGCAGACGTGACAAACTGCCAAGGTGGGAAGGGAGGCACGGGGTGTCTTGGGAACTGGCCAAAGTAAGCGAGGTGGTTGGAGAAGGGCCCGGATGTAGACAGTGGGGTCCCAGGAGTCAAAGGAGCCAGACCAAGTCCCTCTTGCTAGCTAGAGAGAGGCAGGCGAGAACTCCCGAACTCAGGGATCCAGGAGATCAAAGAGGAGAAGGGGGCACGAGGGAGCCATGTGGAGGGACAGGTGTGGGGCGGCCAGCTGTGAGCAAGGCGCTGCGCAGGGTTTGGCAGTGGGGGAGGCAGAGAGGTATGGATCCCCAGCCTCACAGCCCGCAGGCTTAGCTAGGCAGGAAGAGAGAGCAGAGCAGCTGACCCTCCAAAGTGGAGGAGAGAGACATATCCAGGCCCTTTCAGCCCAGAGCTACGGGAGACAGAGCAGAAGAGGACCGTGCTCCAGGGCCAGGAGAGGGAACCCAGGCTTCCGCTTCCAGGGGGCTGGAGCGGCAGGGCAGTGGGAAAACGCTAAAGCCGCTCTCTGGGACAGCAGTCTGGGCTGCCCTCCTTGGGAATGGGAGAGTCAGGAAGGGGAAGACTCGGGCCCAGCACTGGGAGAGGGCGTTGTCTGAGCACATTCCCAAAGAGCAGAGGAGTCTCAGGGGCAGAGAGGGCCAGGGTCTGCCTCAGTGCGGCCCTAGCCTGTCTGGCCTTACCTCCCGTTCCACAGCTGCCTTCTCGGCTTCCCTGAGCTTTCTCATCACTCAAGCTTCCTGAGAGGTTTCCTGCCTCTGTCTTTTTTCCTCATCTTCCTCATGTCCAGGATCCACCCACCGATCATCTGGGCTTAGCTCAGGCTGCACCTCCCTCAGGGGCCCTCTGTCCACCCCCGCGCCCTGCCCCCTCCTCCATCCAGCCCCACTTCTTTGGCAGTGACCTCAGATTTTCTGGTGAATTAGGTTTCTCTTCCCCTCGTGTCCACCTTATGTTCCCGACTAGGCTATTTCTGCAGGGCGACAGCTGAATCCTGTTATGCCCTGGTGCACTTCTGCAAATGTCTGTGAGGGCACAGTGCTGGGCTGGCACAGTTCCTGCCCTCAGACCCACCGGAAGGTAAAGCGTGCATCTGTCCTGCCTCCCTGCCTCCCTCAGGCCTACTCCCAACACTCAGTGCTGATGCACAGCTGGCAAAACGCTTACGAAGACACTGAATGACCAGCCTTGGAGTGAGTCACTCTGAGGACACGTCTGCCAGACAGCTGTAGCTAATCAAGGGGTGAGAATTTGTTAGAGTGGGTTGTTTATTGGGATTATTAGAATCTGGGTTTGTGGCCCAGAAAGCAACCTATCTCATCAATGTGAAACTGTGGAGCCATGATGGGCTGGGAGCATCTGGTAAACAGAACTCTCGTGGCCTCCGGCCTGTACTGGCATCTGGAGCTAGGTCTGCTCAAGAGACATGGGCCACATTCTCTCTGGCGCCTTCCTCTACTGACAGCTTGGCAGGTTGGTGTGCTTCTCAAGATATTTGCTAACTGACTGGGAGGTAAACAGCCTTTTCCTGAGACGCATGGACCCTGTCTGGCAGCCTTGGGGGAAAGGCCAGGCCCTGAAACCTGGGTCCCAAGAGGCCCACTCTGCTGAGAGTATCAGAGTGTCACCCCCGAGTCAGCGGGTAGAGGCCAAGGCCAGTGAAAAGCAGCCTTACTTAGCCTGACTGAGGCCCCTCGCTTCAGCCCCAGCAGCATTTCCCCCGCAGTGGCCCTCAGGACAGGAACCAGATGGGTCCCAGGCAGCAGGTGGACTCGGAAGGCTGAAGTCAGAGGAGGTCCTGGCCCTGCTCTCAGGGTGCCTTTCTCATCCCAGATCTCACGCTGTTGTTGCCAGGCTGGGTTGGAGACCTCAAAAGAAATGTTGGAGAGAAGTCCAGTTGGCCTTGGGACGGGGAGGGTAAGCAAAAAAGGGTCAAAGCGCTGGCTCTCCCTTCTCCCCTTCCCTTGGCTGGTGGGCAGTGGGGACAGCCCACGATAAGTACAAGGCAAACTTTATCGGAAGGTCTGGGACCAGAAGGCAAAAAAAGACGTATACTGAAGCGTCATCTCCAGGAGGGGATGCTGGCCCCATCCACTCATGGGAGCGCCCTCCCAAGGAGCATACCTGCTCCTGGACAAGGACCCTGGGCTGACTGATGGTCACAGTAATACCATAGGAGGACAGAACAGTTTACAAACCTGTCCTGTCCCAGCCTCTTTTGACCCACACCACCCTGCGAAGCTGGCAGGGAAGAAAATCCCACTTCGCTTGACAGGTGAAGAAACAGACTTGGAGTTTTGTGCCTTTCCTAGTGAGATGACACGGCAGGTCCTAAAAGGCCCCTCATGGCTGCTTGGTACTTGGTACCAGCTAGCCGCATGGAGTTAGTAAGAAAGAAATGAGGCCAGTGCATCTGGGCTCACATATCTAAGGGTCTAGGCCCTGTAAGGGAACAAAGAATGGCTTATGAGGGGACCAGAGAACGAGTCCCACCCCGCCCCTGCAACCCCTGGTGCTTCGACCACTCTCTGGGGCCAGCCCGCCTTCCCAGCTCTCACCTTCAGCTGTAACCCACCATGCTCCAACGGGAAATGCCCACCCTCAGCCCTGCTGTTGGTGTTCCCGAGGCCAGAGCCAAGGCCAGGTGCTGCTCCTCCTCCAGGCTCACAGGGATTGTCCGCATTTGTGTGCATCTCATTCTCACTTGACCCCAACTGATGGCAGAGAGGAAACCCTGACGTGTTCCTGATGGTGGCTTCTTTGGACTCACGGAGTGTTACCTAAAGGGACATTAAACACTGTTCACCAGAGACCTAGCCCATCCGAGGCGGGTCATCAGCTCCTGAAGGAGGCAGGGCCAGCCTGAACACACGACAGTGGGCGCCCGCTGTTCCAAAGACCCAGTGGTACCCAGCAGGGTGGAAGGAAAGGTGCTCCAGCCCACCTCAGCTTCTGGGAGCCACTCTGGCCCCCACAGCTGTCTGGCACCAGGGATCATCCCACTCCTGCCTCAGGTCCAGACCTGAGACTTCCTTCCTGAGACATCCCCTCGCAGCTACTTCTGGCCTCAGGGGGTCGCATCTGGCTCCTTCTTCAGCACAGTGGCTCCTTGGACTCTAAAGAGATTCTACCTTTTGGGCCCTGAGTTATGACTTCATATTTCCCCTCTCTGACCTGTTCTCTGTCCCCTCAGCAGCCGAGGCCTCTACTGGCTCCAGTCTCTGCCCAGTTCAGGGCCCACCACCACCAGGAGACAAAAAGGAATGCCTCCTCCCATCCGCATCTATGTGTAAGGCAGTCAGCAGGAAGTGAGCCCAAGATCAACCGTAAAAGTAAAACTGTTTTCCCAATCACGTAAGGCTTCGTTTTCTTTTATCCATGCCTACCCTGTCCTCCAGGAGGAATACGCAGGCCGGTGCAACCAGGCACCCTTTTAATGGTTACAGCCATTCCCTCATTTCATCCCAGCCCGACATCCGGGGTGGAGGCAGGACTGATGTGCAGAGGTTAGGGATCTGTCCCGGGCTGTTGGCTGAAGGGCAGGGCCAGCCTAGAATGCCCTTTCCCCACAGTGAGGTCTGAGAAGAATCTGGTCCTGCAACACGACCTGGTTTGTGACCCGCTCAGCCAAGGCCAGAGAAGTCAGCTGGGCAGGGCTGGAGTCTCAGGGTCCTAGGATCTTGGAAGCTGCCCTTGCCCAGGTCTGAGCCCCTCCTTTTCAACCCCCTCCCCTCCAAACACACCCCGTCTGATCCCTTTCCCTGCTCGCCACCCCTTCCTCCATGTCCCCTCTCTTCCCACTCCCCAATTCAGATTCTTCCTTGCCAGCCTGGCCTCATCTCCAACACGCCTCAATCCCCCCCCTCTCAGCTGGGACTCTCAGGCTGCAGCCTCTCCGCTTTCCCTCCCAACATGTCCTCTCCCGGCGCCGGACTCGTGGCATCGTCTTCCCTATTTGCCGCCCCACACTTCAGCCCTCATCTCTTCCGTCCCCAGCGCGCCCTACCCACTCGGTCTCTTCCCCCGTCCTCGGCCAGCGGCCCCCACCAACCCAGCCCCGCGGCTCACCCAACACGAGGCAGCGTCAGCAACCTCGGCGCCGGTGCGTGGCTCAGTGAGCCTGCCGGGGCGAGGAAGCCGGCAGCGAGCTCTCACTCGGCAGCTCTAGGAAGCTGGGAGGTGTCTTCATCTTGGTGGTCCTCCCGCTTAGTTCCTCCCGCAGGACCCCGGAGAAAGGGGGCGGGAGGCGGGGCCAAGACCCGACTGGGTCCTTAATTCAAAATGAATTTCAAACGACCTCACAGTACTAGACAAAATCGTGGCAGCATGTTTCGTCTTTTAGAGAAGTCTTTGATTTGACATTAAACTGTAAATATCTGAACGGCGAAAGTTAAAAGACTAACTGAAAACTGGGGGAAATATTTACAACACATATGGCAGATAAGAGTAATTTCTTTACTATGGTTTGTACAAATCAATTCTTAAAAGGATCAACAACCCAACAGAAAAACTGCTAATGAACATGAACAAGCAGTTCACAGAAAAAAAAAAACACATGGCTTTTAAACACAAGACATGACAGCCAGTTTCACTCATAATAGAACGCAAAACATGAGAGCATTTTTCATTTCGGATCTGAAAACAACTTTTATAGAAGGTCCAGGGAAACGGGCATTTTAATATATATATAGCAACCACAAATGCAATTTCTATCAAAATATCAAATGCACTTACCCTTTATCAATTTATCCTGCAAAGTTGCACACATACCAAGGACAGTGCGCTGGGATACTCAACATGGCATTGTTTGCAGTAGCAAGAGGAGAAAACCCACATGTCTACCACAGGGCACTCCTTCCATGAGTCACGGTCCACCCACACAACGGAAGATCGCACAGCAGTGAAGACAAGATGAGGTAGAACTTACAGGCTATTACAGAACCAGCTCCAAGACACAGGTGAAAAAGCTAGGTGTAGAGTGTATCCTAAGCTGTGTGCATGGGGGATACGCAGACTGTGTGGACTAACTCTGGAAGATTAAGCATTTGTTTTACCACGGTTCTCTCTGGGGGTACTCCTACCTTGAGTACTCTGGGCTGGGAGGGAGGCTCGGTCTTCACTGTTTGTTTTTTGTACATCTTTTAGATGGAGACACACTGAAGAAGCAGCCTGGGAGAAAGGGGCACAGGCTCTGGCCTGAGTTATTCTAATCCTGACTTATTGCTGGCTTTAAAGTTGGGGTGAGAGAACTTCCTTCCTGAAGTGAGGGTTAAATGAGATAAAGAACATTTAGCATTTAGCCCGGTGCCTGCCCCAAAGGCCTGGAAGCCCCCGACCGGGTCGTTACAACCTTCCTGTTGGCTTGCGAGGGACTACATTGCCTCTACAACCCCCGCCCTCCAACGCTGTAGAGGTGCTGGCCACTGTGAACGCAGGGTGCCCCTAGAGAGGCCCAAGGAAACCAGGGCTTCTCGGGACCCATTTATCATATAGGTCGTGTCTCACCAGGGTGTGGAGGTTCGGACTTCCGGCTTGGGAATTTGGTGCCTGCCCCAAAGGCCTGCTCATTCCATTCGTTCCTTCTCTGATCCCGTGCCACTGACTGGGTCAGAAGCCCATGCTCTCTTGGACTCTGACAAAAGCTGTCTATGAGGTCTCCGGGATTCCTTTCTCCCCTCACTCACCAGCCTCGCCACCACACTCCAGCCACAGCTGTCAACAGACACGGGGGTTACATACATTTCGCGGCTGGGTTCCTTCGCCCGGTGTTAGGGCTTTTTCTCTGCTCCCACACCCACTCCGCACTCCACAAAAATGTCTCACCACTCTGCACACGCCGTGATCTTTCTTTTTTATTAACTTTTCCCTTCCTGATGATGAAAAATTCAGGCTTGCTGTAGAAAATGTAGACAATGTGGGAAAATTTAACCACTGTTAACATTTGATGTACTTACTTCCGTCCAGTCTTTTCTATGCATGTATATTTAAGAAAACCGGGCTCTTTGTGCAAACCCTTTAATTTTGTATTTCTGTACTTTTCATTTAATATTGTGAACATTTATCAGGTCACTAGATATTCTTTAAATTATGTTTTAGTGGTCACATAATATTCTATCATATTGTAATCATTCTCCTATTGTTTGTCACTTGGGTTGTTTCCAATGTAAAACATTGGCAAGTACATATTGTCAAAATATTCATCTTTAGGATAGCTTTCTAAGAGTGGTACTACTGTATCAAAGCCTATCAACATTCCTTTTATGATAGTTGAGCTTCCCCTAAAACGATGGGTTAAAATGGTTTAAAACGTATAAGTAATGATGGGATAGGGGGACAAATTCCTAGAAGAAAGTGAGGTGGTAACTGAGAAACTGGGTGGAGGGAGTAACAGCCTGGAACACCTGCTGAGGGCGACACGACAGGCGGCGGTGGCTGCGCCACCCTGTCAACCCCCAGAGCGACTTAGGACTTGGGTACGACGGCGGGTGGGAGCGAAAAGTGGGGCTAAAACTAAGGGCAATAACCAAGTTTATACTCACCCTTGACCCCCTTCTCTCCCACTCCTGGAGAAGCACTTAAAGCATCCAATTCCCAGACAAAAACATCAGCAGATTCTCTGCTAAAGACATGTAAGTGCCAGACAAAAGATCTTTGCATTTGGGCACTTAGGGGTTTCCAGGGAAACAGCCTGCTCCCTACAATCATTTTAGAGGGAAGCCTTTTACTGAGCAAATCCCGCTCCCACAGAGGTCTCAACTGGGCTTTCCATACAGAGACACAGATCTAGGGATGTGTATATCAGTAAGAATCAGGACATATCTGAGGAGAGTCTCCACTGAGAGTAAACAAAGAGAAAAAAAACAAACAAACAAACCCAGAAAAAGGCTCTTAGAAATTAAACTACCGCCAAAATAAAATTAAAGAATTCATTAAGAAAACTGAAAAATAATCAAGGTAATCTCCCCGAAAATGGCACAAGGAAATGAAAATACAGAAAGTAGCTGAGGATCACTCCAGAAGGTCCAACATTTGAGTGAAAGGAATTCCAGAAAGAAAAACGGGGAAAAATATGGAAAGGGGAAATTGCCACATAAAGAACACAAGAAAATTTCCAAGAATAGAAGTACCTGAGTCACTAAATTGAGAAATTCCACTAAGCACGTTAGGGAACTGAGTACATGGGGAATACAGAGTAGATTTTAAAAGCTTCCAGGCACAGGGGTGGGGAACAGACCACAGTAACGTAAATACTATATAATGCCTGTAGAAGAAGTAAGAATCAGGTTGGAATCAGACATCGCAAACTTCTGGGGAAATTTTCAATCTAGAATTCCAGAGCTGGTCAAACTACCAGTCAAGTGTGAGGGCAGAGAAAGAGTTGATATATAAACGCTCAACAATTTTGCCTTCTACATACTTTTTGGCAAGTGACTTGAAGATGTGCTGTAGTAAATGAGGGAGTAAATGAAGAAAGAAGCAAGTATGGAATTCAGGGCACAACAGAGCCGAGTGTGACACAGAACAGTAGGCAGAAAGACCACCAAGGACAGGAGGCTGGAGGTCTCAGGAAAGGAAATGCAGAGGAAAAAAGGGGACCCAACACAGTAATTGGATGGAGAATCTGAAAATAACTCAGGATGAGCTAGAAGCAACAAGGAGAAAAGAAAGGCAACTAGAACCTTCGATAAAAACAAAATGCTATTCAAAAAAAAACTATCATCACAGTAAGCTACTCTGACCTGTAGTGAACACTTAACAGTCATGACAATATTCATGCTGTTTATTTTCAACTTTTAGAACAAATCAATAAACAAAGCAAAAAAGACTATGGTTGCAGAACAGACTTCAAAAATGATCAGACTTGACGTTGTCAGAGACAGAGATGTGGAAAAAGGAGGGAGAAAGGGCAGGGTGCATCCCACGTCTTAGAAAAATGGAGAACTGAGATATCGTTTATAGTTAATACAATACTAAGTATGTAAATATAGTAATTTATTTTTTCCTGATTATAAAATTCTTGTTCCTTACAGGAAATATGGAAATTACTAAAAAGGAAAAAAACAAACAAACTCAAACCCTATTAATCATCCATAATTCTATTATCCATAAGACCTGGGTTTGAGCCTAAGCTCTGCAACTTACCATCTGTATGGCTGTGAACAAGTCACTTAACCACTTATAACATCTGCTTGTTTCTCTCAGGTAATATATCTATATACTTTTTAATGGTATATAGCATATGTTACAACACTGTAAGAGATCTGTACTATATACATAATTTTGAATTCAGATTTTTTTTCACTTTAAAGCAGAAAGTAAAACTCTGGATACGTATGTCATGCTCTTCTATACTTCTAAATAAGCCCTTGGGCAGTCAGAGGTTCCCCAGAGATGGAGACTGAACCAAATCTTAAAGGGAACTGAAGGTTAGGCTAGGTAGGCCGGGCGGGTGGGGAGCAGCGGCAAGGCATGACAGGCACCGAGGACGATGGGAGCGAAGGCACACAGAAGAGCAAGCATGTGCCTTGGGGCTGCAGGAAAAGGCGCACAAGTGGAGAGAGGAGGCTGGGAAGGGACTCTGAAGAGTTTAGTAAATTGTGTGAAGAGATCCAGATATTTCCCAATAAAAGACATGAGAAGTGTCTGGCAAACCTTGTTTGCTCTGGCACCCAGGATCTAGCGCCATGTTTGCCACAAAGAGAGTGCCTAATAAATATGTTTGTAATGAATGAATGATGCACAGGAAGCAGGAAAGCCTCCTCGGTTTCCAGTCTGGGTTCTGGATAATGTCACAATTTGTTGAGGGAAGCCATTAACAGCAAGATTTCAAAGGTTATGTATCTGGGCAACATCCTTAGAGATTCAGTGTCACCTCATTTTTTAAAAATGTCACTGGTGATGAATAGTACACAACCAGGGGAGGCTTTAGGCCCCAGATAATCCTTGACTGGCTTTGGGGAGCCCATATATCCCTCCAAATGAGCACAAGATAAATGTGCAATCTGCATTTCTCCAGAAGAGGACCCGCAACTTCCATCAGATTCTCAAAGGGGATGACACCCCAGAAAGGTTAAGCACACTGGATAGAGAAGCAAGTGGAGAAGCGACAGATGTGGGAGGACAACCGCCTAGGCAAGGAAGGGAGGGGATCCAGAGGACGGAGAGGATCAGCTTTGCCCAAAGACACTTCTTCCTGAGCCTGAAGGATTCATGGCAATTGTGTTTGAGAGGGTGAGGATGTGTGCGCGCGCGTATGTATAGAGTCTTCTCCGTGCTCCCAAAGCACGTATTCATTATCATCTCTGCGTCACTGTGCTCCACGTAATACACATCTGTCGGTCTCATCTGAGGGTAAGGACAGGCTTTGTGGCTCTACCCTTAATGCCCATCACTAGGCCTGGCTCTGACAGCTACCAATCTGACAGCGCTTGGAAACCTGGAAAACAGGGCTTCGAAGCTTACGTCCACTTCCAGCAAGACCAGCCAAAGGAGAATAGAGATGCCCTGAGGAAAAGGAGACCAGAAGGCAGCTCTGACGTCAATGGCTAGTCACTCCTCTCCCATCAGAAACTGTACAGAAAAAGGTGGATGGTAACTTATTTCGAAGGCTGGAACTGAATTGCATGGGAGTCATTAGTTGGGGAAGGATAAGATCTGTCTAGAATCCACTAGGCTCACAAGATGTGTGCAGGGTCAGGGAAGGGGGTGGTCCTGAACCTGGGTGCAGGTTTGTGGAATCTCAGATCTGGAGATGAAATAGAAGCAGAAATGTGAAGTCATTTTGCTGAGTGAGAAACATAAACGCATGTTATGTAAAACCTGGTTTGCTCATATAAATATTTGATATATTCACTTAAAATACAAATAAAATAAACTAGCTCATAGAATCTTAACAGCCAAGGGTTGGCAGAGGCACAGAAGGACCCCAGGGCAGCCAATGTCATTAGCGTTGCTTTGCTGACACCACAGAGAACACTGCACTTCTAGATCCTTACACCACCCTCCCTTCAATCACACATTCTAGATCCGCAGAGTTCACTTGACTGCAGCGGCTTATTACCTTGGTTGTACATTGGAACCTCTTCAGAATTTTAAAAATGCTGAGCCCTGGGAATAGAAAAAATTTTAAAGAGCCCCAGGTGACTGCGACATGCAGCCAAGGTTGAAAACCACCGCTGTGCTGCTAGGTTGGGTCACTGGTCACCTGGGTAGCTTTTCTGAACCACCTATTCAGGAACTATATCATCCATGACTGAATATTCAATTATGAGGATTAACATACAATGTGAAGCTAAAACAGTTTGTCCTAATGCTCATAACTCCCAACTGATCTTTCAGGAAATTACACTGTTGCCATGTTGGTGGGCCAAGGTCAGGTTTATCTTGAATCTTCGAACCTGCTCTCTCTTTTGAGTTTCCTGATGAGGCCGGGGGAAACCCTTAACTTGTTCCTACTCTCAGCAGAGTCATGTGGTGTTTTCTCTGGGTCTCACCGCCCCCAAACAGGGGGACAGGAACAGTCAGAGTAAAGGTCTTTGACTCTTATTTTTGAATCCCATTGATTTGTGTTCGTGTCTTATGACTCAGAGTGAAACTGGGAGAAGTTGCATGTGCTTTGATGAAAGACTACAGTTGAAGGGGAAAAACATTAAGGGGAAATTAATGAGCTTTCTTTTGTATGCCTTAAGCATGTGAAAGTGCTCTGTAAACTACAAAACACTTTGTTGTTAATATATAATCTTGCAGAAATGAGACAGTAAACGCATGGGACTTCTGCATGAGAGGTGCACTGGACTGCTTACCACCAGGTACGGCACTTATGATAAATCTCTTGCAATGCTGAGGAAGTGGTGGACAGACCCAGAAATCAGGAGACTTCAATTCCAGTCTTAGACTTGCTGCTTGCTGGTCACACTGCCTAAGGCACACCCCAAAATCTGTCACCTCAGCCTCTATACCTAAAAATGAGACTACATTCCCCTTTCTCAGGCTCTCCACAGATCTGGGTGGGGATTACAGGTGGTTAGACAAGCAGCATGGCAGGACAAAGAGAATCTGGATCCAGGTCTTGGATTTGAATATAGCTCTGTCACTTGTTACGTGGCCTTGCTTTAAACGACCACTCTCAGGTAAATGCGGCAAACACCTCTGTCAGTGTTTTAAGGATTAAGATAATGATGTATGTGAAAGCATGAGATAAGTTCTGGGTATCACGATTCCATACATGAAGGTACACAAAGAATAAAGTTCTGCATAAATACAAGGCAATATTATTACATAACTCTACCTATTGCATAGTTTTATAAATAATTTTCCAGGAGTAAAGGCTCAATGGTAACAAAGGTCTTACCTTAGCCAGTTTCTTCATCCTTCTAAAAGTTTTCATATTCCAATATCTTTGAACTTCTCAAAACAACAACAACAACAAATTAAGACCTTAGGAATCCCACTCTGCCTCGTCCCTCTCCCTTCGTTTCCCTCTTTGGTCCTCTCAGAATTAGAAGGGCTCCATTCTGTCTTCTAAAGACCATCCACAAAGTGAGAATGACACCTAAACCGAGCCCGCTGGCTGGGCCCGAGGAGGACAGGAGCTGAGAACATGCGGCTTGCCGCCCGACAGGTTACAAGTTGCGTTCTTTGCCTCTTCTATCTGGGAGGGGGGCTGTTAGGAGCATCTCATTCAAATGGAATGCACTGGGAATGGGGGTTATTTGGAGAGCTGTTGATCTTAGCAAATGAGTGCAGCCCGGCAGCAGTTGTGGCCCCAGCATGTAGTCTTCATCAATCCTCAAGCGCCTGGCCAGGCGGCCTGGGGAATGGTCAGAAGAGGCTCGTCACAGGTCCCCAGCGCTGTACCACACCAAGGTTCGTGAGGTAGCGACAATGAAGCAAACAGCTGTTTCTTACTTCTGTCCATTTTAGGAGCAGCAGACGGTAAACGGGTTTTAAAAACTGTTTTTTTTAATTATCCAGGGAATGAAAAGCTTATAAATGTTCATGGGTGAGTTGTTAGAGAATTGCTACCCAAAGTGGTTTCCTTAACTAGTCACCGTTTAACCCAAAGTCCTAGGACACAAGGTTCAAAGCTTCAGAATTCCATCAGGCAGACCTATACCAGCGACTTGCCTGTTGCTCCAGAAATTACCAGTTTTTAAAAACAAAATTTAGTTTAAAAACACCTTTGCCCAAATGGGATCTTTATCACTTAGCTTTGTATGACCCATTTCTAAGAAATCCACTTTTTATTTCAGACAACACGACCACTCAGGGTACACTTAAAAACAAAGTCCTTGCCTTTAGGTGCTTAGTATTCATTTTCTTTAAATTGGCCTCTGAAATGCTTGTTTTGTGCTGCACTCCTGAAAACTTGTTTTTAAGGACATGGCAGGCCTCACTTTTACAAAGGAGAAAGCCGAGGGGACGGTCGATGCCTGGTGGTCTTCCTCTTCCTTTACTCCTTACTCAACGAGGTGGGTCCTGTGGTGTCGCATGAGGTGCGAATTAGAAATGAAAGCCGCACCGCACTTCTCACATTCGTAGGGCTTCTCCCCAGTGTGGGTTCTCTGGTGCACGGTGAGGCTGGACCTCTGCCTGAAGGCCTTGCCACACTCGTTGCATGTGTAAGGTTTCTCTCCATTGTGGATTCTCTGATGAATGAGCAGGTACGAGCTGCAGGTGAAGGCCTTCCCACACTCATTACACACATAAGGAAGGTCCCCACTGTGAATCCTCTGGTGCACGATAAGGCAAGAGAGCTGACTGAAGGCTTTTCCACACTCGCTGCAGTCATATGGTTTCTCCGCAGTGTGAATTCTCTGGTGCACGATGAGGTGTGAAAAACAACTGAAGGCCTTTCCACACTCTTTACACTCATATGGCTTCTCACCAGTATGGCTTCGCTGATGCACAATGAGATTTGCGCTCTGGGTGAAGGCTTTGCCACAATCGTTACAGGCAAAGGGCTTCTCCCCGGTGTGGATTCTCTGGTGGACGATGAGGTTTGAGCTCCGAGTAAATGTTTTCCCACACTCGTTACATTCATAGCATTTTTCTGTAATGTGGACTTTCTGGTGCCGGGCAAGCTGTGAGCTATAACTGAAGGCTTTCTCACATTCGCTGCACTTAAAGGTCTTTTCTAAGGAGTGGATTTTTTGATGGACAGTCAGATTTGAACTCTGAGTGAAGGCTTTCCCGCATTTGGAACAAACGTAGGGTTTCTGCCCAGTGTGGATTCGCTGATGCACGACGAGGTTTGCACTCTGAATGAAGGCCTTCCCACACTCGTGACATTCAAAGGGCTTCTCCCCAGTGTGGATGCGCTGGTGCACTACGAGGTTTGCACTCTGACTAAAGCCTTTCCCACACACACTACATGAGAAAGGCTTCTGCCCAGCCTGGATTTTCTGATTTTTAACAGGGCCAGAACTAAGTCCGGGAAAGTTTTCCCCAGATTTCTCATACTTCTGGTCTTCCTCTTCTTTGAAGCTTTCAGGTATGTGACAGTCCTTCACTGTCACTTGTCTGAAATCTTTCTTTTCCCTCTTTATTCTTTGCCTCTTTAACATGTTCCCCTTTCCACAGGATTCTCCTAACTCAGGTCCTTGAGGGTCAACTTTCTGGATTCTTCCTGGGATCACGAAGGGTTTTTCTGCTTCATCACATATCTCAGTTTTTGGAACTAATAACTGTGGGTTCTTGGTTTCGGCACCTGAAACAAACAGAAAATACAAATGTAAGCTTTCTTCTGTGGCCCAGAAAAAGAATAGGATCATAAAGTCATAAAGGTCAGAAGTGACTTCGGCATCTGTGAAACGGCTTAATTAAAGGAAAGAATCCCCTCACGCCACCTCTCCTCTGTAGGTTCTTCTGTCTGGCTGTGACCCACCCACCATCTGGAGCAGAATCCACTGACGCATGGTCTTTCTAGCACCTCCACTTAGCTCCACGAGACACTCAGCCCACCTCCTCACGCCACAGAAGCCGTCTCCGGACAGGTCTCCTCCTGACTGTGTGACGACTGATCTCACAAGGAAGACCAGTTATGACAGACCCCAGTCTCTCCCCAGGCCTGCTGTCTTCCCTTAGTCACTTCCTGTGGATTTGCTTACAATGCACGAGTTAATTCGGGAGAGTCCTTACCTGTGAATGAAGATCTAGGAAACTCAGACTTTTGTCTGTGAAGATGCTGGCTAACAAAGAGAGGGCAAGCATGAACAGAAAGGGCCACACTGGATGCTGAGAGGACCACAGTGGCCATAAGCATCAGAAACGCTGAGGGGCTGTGCAGCAGAGGTCAAGAACATGATTCTGGAGCCAGACCGCCTGATTTCAAATACCTGCTCTGCCACTTACCAGCTGCATGAGTTGGGTAGTAACTTAACTTCTCAGTTTCCTTATCTCTATGTGATAATAACAGTATCCACCTCATATGACCATGAAAGGACTAACTGAGTTTCTCTACAGCCATGGAGCACAGTAAGCAGCTCTGTGAGTGTCTGCAGTGACTTTCAGCCTGACCAGTGGCACCGTGGGTCACAGTGCCAGGAACCAGGAGGAAAGATGAACCTGAGGGGATGGGAGTTGCTATGGTGATAGACAGCAACACTAGAAGGGACTAAGGAAGAATGTGAACAGAGTAAACACTTTACCTCTGGTGTCAAGGAAACAGCCTAGCCTCGTCAGGGAACGCTCACCTTTTTAAGTGTGACAATGGCATAGCCTGCTCCATAATGCCAAAAAGTATCATGAGAACACCAAAACTTCCTGAAGTTTTCAAGCTCAGACTAGCCTCTGGCTGCTCCACATGGTCTCAGAACCCTAACGGTGTCAGGAAGGGGTCCCGCGGTCAGCAGCATCGCAGTTCTTCACGTCTGTCTCCTCCCCACCCACCACCCAACACTGGAGCGTGCTCCCAGGCAGTCAGTGTCACACTCTGCCGTGTCGGCACAGAGAACCCTTATTACGTGTTTGGGACTTAAACCAACCTCAGGAAAACCCACTCACATATTAAGGCGAGTGGAATGAGGGTCAGCAGGGGTGGGAGGCAGGCCTGCAGAGGAGAGGGGTCCTCCCACCAGTGGGGTCAGCATAGATGGGGGCAGTAAAGCGGTGAGCATCATGCAGCAACTGCCAGGGGGGAATCCAGCACCCACAAAACAGTTTTCTAGCACAGGATACGGTAACTCTCCAACCAATGAGATGAGTGGGTGGGAAAGGGGTGTCAGGGTGGTACGAAGCTATACAGGGGGCAGGGAAACAGCCCAGCTGGGTTGCCTGGCTGGGGCCGCGGCGGCATGAAATTCCACCACCGTCATTCAGATAAGAAGGGCAGTGTCGGAGACAAAAAATGCCTGAGTGCTTGATGCAGCAGAACCCTCGATGTGACAATAAAAAATCTGTAATGTTAATCTTGTCCTGATTATTTCTACTCCTGTTCCGATGTCTTTTTTTAATCTACTGTAATTTAACCGCTCTCGTACCTTTTTTTCTTATCTTACTTTCCCCCTCTACCTCCTTCTCCTATTGCCTCTGTATCGCTTTTGTCTCCCAGTGTTTATTAAAAACATTCTGTGTGTGTAATATTCTGATTTTTTCCTTGTATAGTTTCATGTCTCTTCTGCTTTTCTGCTATTCATTACTCTTCTCATTTATGTTCTCTATTCTTTATCCCCTGCATCTTACCTCACCTTTCTCCTTTCTAATGTCTCTTTCCCTGCTTTTCCCATCTCCTTCTTTCCTTTAGCTCCCCATCACTAAAACTGGGGGCTGCCGTCCCCATCGAGCATCTCTCCTACACAACGAAGCCCAGGAATACTTTGGGTCACAGCCTCACTCTGCCTCCTGACCTCACTCTCACCTTCCTTTCTGTGAAGTTTAGAATATTATTAGAAAGACATAAAAGATGAAGACCAATGGGAACTACTGAACCAGTTACAGAAACAATTCCTTATGTTTGCATAATGCTTTATGTTAAAATTATTAGAACTGGGTATAACTGTAGCCTAAAAATTCTTAATATAAGAGGTTATTTAACAGTTTCATCACAGGGATGAAATAAGAGCTACGGTCTTCTCAAGTGCCCAGGAGAATCAAGGCCAATCCTGTGTGCTCAAGCTCACACCTCCTTGGGGGATTAATTAGCCAATAACCTGGGACCTGTATCTTGGCTTGTTTCAGATGGTATTTTTCCTTTTTTGGATCTTGTAAATTACCATAACTCGAGGAAAGTACAGGAATAAGTACAGAAATAAATTAAACTCATCTGTGACCAACTAGAGTACAGCAGTAAGTTCTGAAATCGATCCTTTGGTTTTAAGAGAAAAATACTTTTCTTTCATTTTTTTAAAAAGAAGATATCTAAAATGCTATATGAGTCTGCCATTTTAGCTGGTGACTGTACTCTGAAATATGAAAGGTAATTTGATTTACTAAATTGATAAGTCCAATTCATTAGATTTGCAAAAGCTATGTATTTATCAAGATTTTATTTATAAGGCTTGTAAGTTTGCATACTTAGGTGTTTGAAATGTTTTAAAGAGCTAGAGATACTAAATTTGCAATTTAATGTATTTTTTAATTTCTTATTTCAGAAAATAAAAATTAAAAAATGGTATGTAAGTGGAATTCAATGTTTTAAAGTTTTAAATATTTGACCTGTAAAACTTGAGGCTTACCTAAACATAAATTAAAGTACAAGTATTCTCATTTTTATAAAAATATTCTAGATGTATAAAGTTATGCTTAAAGGTTTAAAAACTTGATTTAAAATATATAAACTTTAATAAATTCAATATTAATTAATATATAGGAACTATAAACTCTTTCAGACTTCAAATACTCAGTAACATGTCCAAATTTCCAAAGCACTTTCATGTACATTACATTAATTTTATCATCAAAATGAAACTGTTTTCCTTCACTTATGTGGGAGCTAAAACAGGGCGAGTGTGTGTCTTATTCACCACTGTATCCCCAGCACCAATCTCCCTGCCTAGCACACAGGGAGCTGGGAAATCCTGCACTCATTGAATGAACGCACCCGGTTTACAGAACAGGAAATGGACGTCCAGAGAGAGAACAGGTTTCCTCAAGGTCACAGAATTATCACGGGCAGGGCAGCAACTATGCTCAGTTCTCTCTAAATTCTTAGAGCTCAGTGTTCCCACTATCACTTGCTGCTGTGCAAATGGCTGGCAGCAGACAAAGTAAGTCCTAGATGGGAACAGGATCTTGAGATAAGAGGCAGAGAAGGAAAACAGAGGCCATTCCTGGTAGATGGGTGCAAGTGTTGGAGTTAAAACTATGAATGACTGATAAAGGAAACAGAAAAAAAAAAAGTACACACGGCAGAATGCACCAGAGAGAATGCAACAAAAAGCAGAAACCGGGGAACAGAAACTGTGGAGAGTTTGGGGAATAAGTAAAAGAGACAAGAAAATGAAAGGTGGAGATCCTAACCTTCCCCACGAAACTGGCTTAAGAAAGTGACTTGGTCCACAAATGCCTGGATGGGGAGGAGAGTGGGTTCAGCCCTATACTATGCAGCTTCATAGAAAGAGGGTCAAAGTTCTCCAGGGAATACCTCCACACTGCGCATGGTTACCACGTTTGTGACCCACAGTTTCAAGTCCCTCCACAGCCACTGCTGGTCGGATATACAGAACATACTTCCCTTCCCCGAGTCCTGGTTTAAAGAACCAGGTCATAAGCCACCATTCCCCTCCGTGAAGACCCAGCTGACACTACTACTCAAAATCCTCTAGAATTTGTACAACGATCTATGAAAACAGAACACCTCCAGGGCATTTTCTCAAAATCACCACAAAAGCTGAACCTTCCTACCTTAGCCAGCTGCTCCAGCTTCTCCAACCTACGAGAAATACAAAGTACATGAAGAGGACATGTATCTACATGAGTGAATAGATTACAAGGTGAATTTGGAGTTCACCTGTGTCCGTCTGGTGTCCTGAGACTGTTTAAAAGAAGTCAATTCCCGTGTGCGGGCATCTTTCAGCATTCCTCTACCCGGCTCTCCCAGCCGCTTCCAGCACCTCGATATTCTCTGTCGCTCAAGCCAGGAGACCAGAACACCAGTCTCTGAAAAGATTCTGAGAAACCCCAATCGTCAAATTCTGACTCAGAAGGTTGAACCTCACCTAGAGAAGTCACGTTCCCCTGAGTGTCCAGTATCTCGCTCTTGACCAGAGTCCCTAGTAACGAGTAGCTGCCGAGGGCTGAAACAGCGGGCACCTCCTGCGTTGCTTTCAGGACCACCGCCATGTCCCAGAAGATGTTCTGGCCCTAGAGACAAGTAGGCACAGGTGGGTTTATCAGGGGATGTCACTGGGGAGTAGGGGTGAGGTGGGGAGTCGGGTATGATGATGGCTTTAGAAAATGAGAACATACCTATTCCTGGAGACCGTAAAACATAGAACAAACAACTCAAATCCCCAAACATTAAAAAAAAAAAAAAAAAAAAGGAAAAGGAAGCCAGTCTTCCTGAATCCCCAAGTTAGGCAGAGGAACAAGCCTGCCACCTTCTTCCCTATCACCTCGCTTTCATCTCATTGCTCACTCTAGCACCCAAACTTAACTTGACAAGAGAGCACATGGGAGATATTCCAGAGTACAAGTTTCGGAAGTCTAAAGATCAAAGAAGATCATATTCTTACAGAGAGGCTGTGGGGAACTTCATCTGGCTAGTGATGGTAAAGGGTGTGTTTAAAAACATTAAGACCACAGGATAGTGCACAGCCCTGCAGACCAGACGGATCACCACCACTGGGAGCTTGTGAAAAATGCAGAATCTCAGACCATACCCCAGGCTTTCTGAATGGGGGGGTCTTGCATTTTAACAAGACCCTTCCACCCCCCTCACCACCCCCGCCCTCCATGACTCCATGCATATTAAAGTTTGAGAAGCTTAGGTTAGAGTTATCAAACTCCCCACTGGAATCAACTAAAGAGTTTTTTACAACTAGGCCTGGGTCCTGCCCACAGATATTGATTTAACTGGAACGGGGTATGGCACAGGCATCACAATTTTATAAAAAGCTTTCCAGGTAATTAATTCTGTGCAGCAGAGTTTGAGAACCACTGGTTTACAAAAAGTACTGAATGTCACCTCAATCAGAAGAGAATACTGCTATCATATTCCAAAGGACTAAAGGCCAGAGCCCTAGCAAAGCAACAAGACTCCAGTGTGGAGGCAGAGGGACAGGGCCCCCTCTGAAACTGCTGGAGGTCTTCCGGTCCTCCTCTCTCATTTCTCTCAGATCATTATTTACCTTTGCCTCCTGTTCCGCTCCATCAAGCCCTGTCTGAAGACCTTCTCCAGGAGCCCAGACTTTGACGTTCTCAGAATGCACTTGTTGGCTGGATGCCTGACCTAGGAAATTTCCCTCTTCTTCCTCCTCCTTTTTCACTGTCACTGGGCCCCAAGGGGCCAAGGCCATGGACTCCCTCAAATCTGCAGTCATCTTTGCTTAGCAGGGGAACTCTTGTAGCTGGGGGCTGCCCAGCAGAGGTCAAGGCCCATCTAATCTTTAAATTTCAATTGTTTCTTCTTGAGTTTCTTCCCAGGGCCAGGATCGTCTGAGAAACCAGAAAACACTGTTAGCACCGAGCAGAGGTAAAGCCCACTGGGCAGTTTCACCAGTGCCAAGACCACGGTCACTGCAGCACAGGGACTGCTTTACTCCTATCTCACAGGATGAAAGGGGCTGAACTGCAAACATGTAATCTGGCCCTATAATAATTACACTGCAAAACATACGGCATATTTATTTTTTCCTGATTATAAAATTAATGTTTTTATTGTAAAAACTTGAAAAATACAGAAAATGAGTAAGAAAAGTGAGTAAGAAAAATGAGTAAGAAAAATCACCCACTTCTAAAGAGATAACCACTGCATATCATAGAAAAGAAGATATTTCTTTTAATGGAAAACCTCCAACTACACTGACAATTACGACAACTTAAACTTTTTATTTTTAACTATGGGGATACATACTTTCACAATCACTATCATGTTTGTTTGTTTTTTTTTTTTAAGAAGGAATATTACAATACAAAGATTTTAGTGCCAAAGATAAACAAACAATAGCATGAACACAAGAATCTCAAGAGAAAGACTGGGAGCCTAGACATCAATATGTTTGGAGTAGTTATCTCTGGGTGATGTAGTTACAGGTAGTTTTGACGTTCTTTTAGTTTGATTTTTACATTCTCCATTTCTTCTAAATGTCCTGTGAGACCAAGTATTACTCTTAAGATAAAAAGGCTTTTTCATGTTGCCATTCTTCATATTTATCATTGTTTAGTAGCTACACAATAACCTATGGTGCTGTTAACTGTCTTTCTCATTGAAAAAAGATCAAGTTATACAGAAATATACAGAATATGTCCTACACACATAGACACACCTACAGAATAATTAGTTATCAGTCTACTTATCAGTCTTTTCTCTGCATTTCCATCCATGTATGTACACCTTCACACATTGCTTATTTTCCAAAACATACATTAGATCACACATGTACATTGTTCAGCAACTTGTATTGTTTTTAAAACTCAATTTCCGTATTTCACAATACTCTTAAGTATATGTTTCAGTATAAGTACATACAGAGCTATCTCATTCTAGCATAGTTCTCCAAATTATACCTATAATTTACTTAATCATCCCTTATTTATGAACCATTGCTTCATTAAACATAGTTTTCTTTCCTCTTATTTTCTTAATGATAATTAACGTTAAATTTTTATTTTTTCTGTGCAAACAGGATAACGGGATTACTGGTTGAAGGATTTTATGATTGACATGTATTGCCCGAACTCCTCCTAAAAGGACTGCACCAAATCACACCTTTATCAGAGCCATGCCAGCAGGTTTCTGCCAGCTTAAAAAAATTTCTATGATAAAATTATCTTACCTTCCTCGTTAACTATGAAGAGAATAAAAAACTTCTATTTTCCTTTAGATACTTTATTAGGGAAAAAGTGCTATACTTTATTCCCTCTGCTGCTATTGATTATATGCTTTTTCTGACGTTACTGGCAACTTATTGTATACATTGAGTTTCTTGAGTAATGCAATACTTTCATTCCTGCAACAAATCTTAATTCTGGAGGATTAATTTTTCCTTGACTAGTTTAATTCTACCAGGTAGGGAGGCCCTTAACATTCGTTCCCCCTATGTATACGGCAAGATGGGCTACTGTAGCGTCATCAGAATTCTGATCAAACTCAAATCGGCCTCCAGCCCCAGACTGCACTGATTCCCCCCACCAAAGACTTCCCTTTCAATCAATGTCTTTTCCCTATTTGCAAATGTCGCAAGCCATCTCCTCCGCCTCCAAGCCCCACGCAGCCCTGCTCCGGGGGTTAACCCGGCCCCCTGGGGAGGTTCGTGTTCAACCTCCCCCAGGCCAGGCCCCGGGTAGGCGGCAGCTGGGTTTCCCAGGAGGTGGGGAGCAGAGCCACCATCGGACAGGCAGGGCTGAGGTGACGGGGGGGGGGGCACCGGCCCGCCCCTGGGATGACCCTTCTCGTGCCCCGGGCGTTCACGCCCACTCCCGCCAACCCCGCTCACCGTGCGCGGCAGAAAGGACCGGCCGGGCGCGCGGGCTTTGGAGCAGAAGACCCGCAGACACGGACCTCTGCGCCTACCGGCGCGAGAACAATGACCGGACAGGAAGTGCCTCGGGATGGGTTTCCGGCTCCCCAAGTCGCCAGGCCGGCCTCTCTAGGAATCTCGGAGGTGTTTTCCTCTCGATGGGTGTCCAATGCCGCTCCGGACCAGGGATGCGCGCAAAAACTCAGAAGGAGCGTGCGGGTGGACTGTGGCCCTGAGCATCAGGAAGGCGGGTATTCCCCAGGCTGGGCGGGGGTAGCTAAGCGATAAATACCTGTATTCTCCATATGGACTCAACAATCAACAGCTTCCTACGTTTGCCTTATACTATACATACTGAAAAACTTTTTTTAAGTTGTAAACATCAAACACTTCCAAATACTTCAATATTTCTCCTTTAATAATAATATTCTCCAAACACAATTACAGGTAAGAAAATTAATAATTCCCTATTATCGCTTAATATCCAGTTATATTTAAAATTTCCCAACTGTCCTAAAATATATACTTCATAATTTTGTTTTTCCAAATCAGTTTTACACACTGCATCTGGTTATGGCTCTTCAGTCTTTTTTTTAAAAAACTTTTAGTTTGAATTTGTAGATTCACAGGACGTTGAAAAGATAATACTCCTCATCTAGTTTTTCCCAATAGATACATCTTACATATAGTTTAATATAAAAATTAAAAAATCGACATTGGTACAATGCGTGTGTGTACTTCTATGCCATTTTATTGCACATGTAGATTTCCGTAACCACCACAATCAAGATACACAACTGTTCCAACACCATAAACATCTCCCTAGTGCGACCCTTCCCTCTCCCCCTGCTCCCTCCCACCATCCCCAGCCTCTATCAACCACTAATCTGTTTTCATCTCTATATGTAGTTTTGTCATTTCAGAACATTGTGTAAATTGAATCATATAGTAGATGACCTTTTGAGATTGGATTTTTTTTCACTCAGCATAATTCACTTGAAATTCACTTGAGTCATTGCAGGTTTCAATAGGTCATTCCATTTTATTGCAGAGTAATAAGTATTCCATGGTATAGGTCCCCCACAGATTGTTTAAACCACCTGCTGAAGGATATTTGGGTTACCTACAGATTTTGATTATGAATAGAACTGCTATGAAGTCATGTGTAGGTTTTCATGCAAACATGTTTCCATTTCTGCGGGATAAATGCTTAAGAGTGCAAATACTGGAATTTAGAAGAAACTGGCAAATTATTTTCCAGAATGGCTGTGCCATTTAATATTGCTGGCAACATATGAGATCCAGTTTCTTCATATCCTTGCTAGCATTTGATGTTAACATTATATTTTAAAGCTATACTGATAGCTGTGCAGTGGTTTTTAACTTGCATTTCCCAAATGGCTAATGATGTTGAACATCTTTTCATTTGCTTACTTGCCATCTATACTTTGGTGAAATGTGTTCTCGTCTTTTGCCCATCTTCTAATTACACCTATTTATTGTTGAGTTTTTAGAATTCTTTACATAGTCTAGATACAAGTCCAGTATGAATGTAAATATTTTCTCCCAGTCTGTAACCTCTTAAGAGTCTTTTAAAGAGCAAATTAATTTGATGAGGTTCAATTTATCATTTTTCCCTTTTATGGAGCATACTTTTGATATGTCTGAGTTCTTTGTTTAGTCTTAGTTCCCAAAATTTATTTACTTTTTACCCGAGGACACCCAATTGCTCCAGCAGCATTTGCTGAAAAGGCTACCCACCCCTCCTCTACTGAATTGCTTTTGTACCATTGTCAAAAACCAATTAGGCATTTGTGTGAGTTTATTCCTGGCTTAGTATTATAGCTTAGTGTCTTTTAAAAATAACCACCTCATCCACTTTTTATCCCTTTCACTATGGAAAATTTCACACATATACAAAAGCAGAGAACACTACAATCAACCCTCAATACTCGTCCAGCTTCGACAATTATCACCTCTCCCTTTCTATCTTTTTGAAGAATCCAGTGCAGTTTTCCTATACAATATACCATATTCTGGATTTGTTTCTCACAGTGTCATTTATTTTTTTCTTCTGTTTCCAGGTCCTAGAAGATTGATAAATTCAGGTTATACTTTCGGCTCATTGCATCACATGAGGCGGCACATGAGGGTTATCTCAGTCTTAGCGATGGTACTTTTTAGTTGAGATAAATGCTACCTTTCTCCATTAAAGTATGTCTTTCCCTTTGTAATTATTACAGAATCTAGAGTGACACTTCTGCAGCATGGATATAAAGCATTTTCATATTCATTACCTCATAACAACTTTGTGAGGTAGATATTCTTCTTCCAGATGAGGAAGTCAAGGTTCCAAGAAATGAAGGCATTTGTGCAAGGAAGGTTGCAGAACCTGACTCATACTCAAATCCTAACACTTTTAACCTTGGGTCTCTTCTATTTGTTACTCTGGGTACCTTTCATTCTACTAAGGAATGAGCCCTCATTAGAATGAGGAACTTTGTGGTCGAATTAATAATACTTATTATAATCAACATAACACCTCGATACTATTAGAAAACACAATCCTGATATTAAGGTATTTATAGTCCAGCTGCAGAATTGGAGTTTTGAGAATTACAACATAAGATGATCAACTCAAGAATATAGGATGATTTAAACCTACAAATGTACAAAAGGGGCACACAGTGAATGAATGGTTCAGTGGGAGTACTGGGCCTGACTGCCCAGAGGTGGATCCTGAATTGGTTTAATCAGAGCTTGAAGGACTTGGCTCTGTGTGAAAATTTTATGTAGTAAGTTGACTGCTGGGACAGAATGCTTCTTGAGTAACAAGCTATTGCATGTCAGCCACGATGAAATATTAATCAGAATTGAGAATGACTGTGGCAGGGATAATCAGCTCAGGGGTTGAAGTTAAGGACTCTTCTCTATGAACAAGGAAAGCAACGTTGGACTGTCTATTATGACACTCTACAGCCAATAGGTTTCAAATTTGAAGGTTGATAAACTATTTTCCATGAATCAGTGTTAACGGCTGGACATACTATTTTCCATACTAATGTTTTTACATGAAAACAAAACAGGCATGTTATCTATTACCTCCTTTAAACAAATTTTAAAGCTATATTTTTAAAAAATTTTCTTAAAGTGACAAATTCCAAAGTTAGTTATCTACCATACTTCCTCTTACCATCAAAGTGAGTATCCTTTGAGGTTAATGGAATATGGACTTAATGAACAAACATTACGTTATGCCCTGATCTATATTTTGACTATACCTCTTTTATCCAACTTTACTGACAACTCAGTTATTTCATAAAGTAGTTACAAAGATCCTTTCGCTTAACCCCATAACATTCCTGTGAGGTAGGCATTATGACAACATTGACTAACAGAGAAACTGAGGCTTAGAGACTGACTTATTAACATCACATAGCTAAGAGAAAGCCAGGACCAAAACCTAGACTTTGTGATTCCAAGTCCAGTGCTCTTAAATTGTTCTCAAGCAGGAGACCCTTGCCCGCCCAACTCCATGTCTGATATGTCTCAATCATACTGTCTATACAGACTTTCTGCAGCAGTGATGTTATCTTTAAAATGTACAATATACACATTTTTAGAAACAATTTCCACTTTTTAATACAAAGATATTTCTGCTATCACAACCACTTCATTACTTCTTATAAGACATAAACTCAGTTTCTTCAGAGTCCTCAATTGCTTCAAGGTCTCCGTCTAGATCATAACAAATGACCTGGAATGGAGTATCCTTTAACTGGAATTTGGTTTGTTTTTGTAGCCTTGCCAGTCTAGATGAACTTTCTTGCACATGCAACTCGCTTGTCTATAAAAGGGGTAATCATGAATTTTTTCCTTATAAGAACCATAAACTGCCATTTCTCCAACAGTTACTTGGATAGGAAAGAATTCTATTCCAATTTTATATATGACATTAGGTTTTCTGAATCTCTATCTTGGGCTCATTTTGAAGCCAAGAGAATTCCTCCATAGTACAGATTTTTTGTTGAAGATGGTTTGAAGTCGTAGAGAATTCTTGTACAGACTCATCACATTCACAGAGTTTTTCATCTGTATGAATTTTCTGATGTACAGTAAGGTTCTTTCTCTGCCTAAAAACTTTACTACAATCGTTACACCCATATGGTTTCTCCCCTGTGTGGATTCTCTGGTGCCCGACTAAATTCCTCTTAGAAGTAAAAGATTTCCTACACTTCTCACACTCATATGGTTTTTCCCCAGTATGCATTCTCTGGTGTACAACGAGGTTTTTATTCTGACTAAAGTCTTTTCCACACTCATTACATTTATAAGGTTTCTCTCCTGTGTGAATTCTTTGATGTACCATGAGATTTCTACTAGAGGTAAGGACTTTTCTACATATATGACATTCATAGGTTTTTTCCCCACTGTGAATTCTTTGATGTTCGATAAGGTTTCTGTTGTACGTAAAGCCTTTCCCACACTCATTGCATGCATAAGGCTTCTCACCAGTGTGGATTCTCTGATGGGCTATAAGGTTTGAGCGGTAACTAAAGACTTTCCCACAGTCACTGCATTTATAAGATTTTTCCCTTGTGTGAATCCTCTGATGTCCAATGAGGCTTTTCTTTAGAATGAAGCATTTGCCACACTCATTACACTCATAGGGTTTCTCACCACTGTGGATTCTCTTATGTTCAATGAGGTTTCTGTTAGAACTGAAAGCCCTTCCACACTCACCACATTCAAAGGGCTTTTCCCCAGTGTGGATTCTCCGATGTACCAGCAAGCTTGAATTATAACTGAAAGCCTTCCCACAATCCTCACATTTGTAAGCTTTCTCCTGTGTATGAAGTTTCTGATGTACCATGAAACTCTTGCTCATAATAAAGGTTTTCCCACACTCGCGACATTCATAGGGCTTCTCTCCATTGTGGAGTCTCTCGTGGTCAATGAGGTTTCTATTAGAGCCAAAGACCTTGCCACAATCTTTACATTCATAGAGATTCTCTCCAGTGTGGAACCTCTGATGTAAAATGAGGCTTTTCTTCAGAATGAAAACTTTCCCACATTCATTACATTCATAGGGCTTCTCCCCATTGTGGAGTCTCTGATGATCAAAAAGGTAAGCACTCTGAGTGAAGGCTTTCCCACATTCGGTACATTTATAGGGCTTCTCTCTGCTGTGCATCCTTTTATGGTCAATGAGATTTGACTTAGAATTGAAAATCTTCCCACATTTTTTACAACCAAAAGTCTTCTTTTCTGTGTGTACTCTTTGGTGTAGGAGGAGGCTTTTGCTTCGAATGAAAACTTTTCCACATTCTTTACACTTGTATGGGTTCTCTGAACTATGGAGTCGCTGATGGTCAGCAAGGTAGGTGGTCTGAGCAAAGGTTTTTCCACATTCGTCACATTTATAAGGTTTTTCCCCAGAGTGGATTCTCTGGTGTAGAATGAGGCTCTTCTTCAGGATGAAAGCTTTCTGACACTTGTTACATTTATAAGGTTCTTCCCCTTTGTGGAGCCTCTGGTGGTCAATGAGGTAAGCATTCTGTGAGAAAACTTTCCCACACTCGTTACATTTATAAGGTCTCTCCCCAGAGTGGCGCCTTAGATGTATAATAAGGCCTGAGTGCCTATAGAAGCCCTTTCCACACTCCTTACATTTATAAGGTTTCTCCCCAGTGTGAATTCTCTGATGGTTCAGAAGGTAAGCACTTTGAGAGAAGGCCTTCCCGCATTCGTTACACTTATACGGTTTCTCCCCAGAATGGTTGCGTAAATGCATTAGAAGGCTTGAGCGCTGAATAAAGCCTTTTCCACACTCCTTACATTTATGAGGTTTCTCGCCAGTGTGTATTCTCCGATGGTTTATAAGATGGGAGATTTTATTGAAATGTTTACAACATATATCACATTTATAGAACTTCTTTCCTTCAGTACCCATTAAACTTTCAGAAACAGCTGAATATAAAGTCAAGCTTTCTCCAAATTCCTTCCCTTTTTGGCTTCGTTTTTCTGGTGGAGTCCTTTTCTTCTTGTCTCGTTCATGGAAGGAACCCTTCTTCAGTGTATCTCTTTCTGTTTCATTTTTCCACCGACTTGCCAAAACTTGCCATTTACGCTCTTTCTCAAAATCAAGGACCTGGGGAATACCTCCTTGAAGTCTTTTTGATGTTCCTTTCTGAGAATCTGCTCTTTGAGATATGCTTGACTTAGATGTCACCTCTTCATTCTCAGTCATGGTCTCCCATTCTGGCAAAAAGGAATTAAAAATGCGAATGTTACCAAGTCCCTGTGTTGTGAGAATAAGAACTTCTAATGACTTTAAAACAGCTAGAAGGACACACTTTTATATGCATACAAAAAGAAGAAACTTTTCATTAAACGAAGGTACAAAGCAAAATGCTACACTAATGGAATGTTGTAAATGGATTAACACAGAACTCACTCTGAGACACTGCTAAGTTCTTTGTCTTCAGGGAACAGATGGAAAAATATAAATGATATTGAAAAAATAGATGCAAAGAACAGATGCAAAGGCGTAGAATAGCTAACACAATCTTGAAAAAGAACATAGTTGGAGGACTCAGACTTCTAGATTTTAAAATGTACTATGAAAAAACTGTAACGAAACAGGGTGCCACTGACATAAGGCTAAACATATAACCGAAGGAATACAATTGAGAGCCCAGAAATAAAAACTCATACTTACAGCTAACTGATCTTCAAAAGGGTGTCAAAACAACTGAATAGGGAAAGAGTGGTGCTGGGATAACTGAGCAGCCACATGCAAAAGACTAAAGTTGGACCCTGACCTCACACCATATACAAAAATTAATTTAACATAAATCAAAGATCTAAATATAAGCACTAAAACTATAAAATTCTTAGGAAAAAAAAACAGACGTCAATCATTATGACCTTGGATTAAGCAATGGTTTCTTAGATATGGCACATGCAACAAAAGAAAAAGTAAATTGAAAATCATCAAAATTAGTAACTTGTACTTCAAAGGATACCATCGGCAAAATGAAAGGACAACCCTCAGAATGGGAGAAAATACTTGAAAGTCATATATCTGATAAGGTACTTGTATACAGAATATATAAAGAACTCCTATAACTCAATAATAAAAAGAAAAATAAGCTAATTAAAATACAGGCAAAGAACCTGAACAGACATTTCTTCAAAGATATACAAAGAGCTGACCAGAAAAGTCACTTAACATCATTAGCCATCAGGGAAATGCAAATCAAAACCACAATAAGATATAATTTCAGACCCACTAGGATGTCTATAATCAGAAAGACAGACAACAATAACAAGTGTTGGCCAAGATGTGGAGAAACCGGAACCCAGGTACACTGTTGGTGGGAGTACAAAGTAGTGCAGCAACTTTGGAAGTCTGTCGGTTCCTCAAATGATTAAACATAAGAGTTACCAAATGACCCAGTAAGTCCATTCCGACGTATATATCCAAAAGAAATGAAAACATATGTACATACAAAAACTTGTAGAAGAATGTTCATTGCAGTGTTATTCATAATAGCTCAAAGGCGGAAGCAACCTAAATGTCCATCAAGTTGACGAATGGATCAATAAAACGTGATACATCAACACAAAGGAGTATTATGTGCCCATAAAAAGGAATGAAGTATTAACACATGCTATAACTTGCAGGAACCGTGAAAACATTATGCTACGTAAAAAAATTCCATCACAAAAGACCACGTATTATATGATTCCACTGATATAAAATGTACAGAATAGATAAATCTAGAGAGACAGAAAGCAGATTAGTGGTTGCCTATGTCTAAGATGGTGGGTGGAGCTGTGTAAAATATGGATGACTGCTAAAGGGTACAAGCTATCTTTTTGGGGTAATGAAAATGTTCTAAAATCGATTGTGGTGATGGTTACACAACTGTACGAATATATTAACAACCACTAACCTGTTCCTTTCAAACGGGAGAATTGTATGGCATGGGAATTATATCTTAATAAAGCTGTTATTAAAAAAAAGTCCCTCCCTGTAAATCTTTCCCTGAACCACCCGCCTTCCCCCACTCTCCCAGTCCTTCCCCTATTCCAAGCTCCTGCGGGCTCCCACACTTCCGCATACTTCCATTACATAGCATTTGCCACATGGTACTGCAAATGTCAGTGTAAATGTCTATTATTCCAACCTTAATGTACTTTAAGGCAAAAGTTAAGCTTGATCTAATTTCCTTCAAACTATTCCAATCTCTTAAATAAAAATATACAAGTCTTTTACATATTGAAGAAGTGTGCACAAGCCATGTAGGAGCTTGCTTTTCTACCAGTTTATCGATGCATGGAGACTGAACGCGGAATTGTCATATTTGATAGTGCTGTAGTATATCCCATGGCTATGGTCCACTTAGTGCTTTCTCTATCTTGGCCAACTGGTTGGACCCAACTTTTAACCATTATACATGCTCTGCCTGGATTATACATTTAGACATATTACTCATTTTCCCTTTCTGAACCTTTCCCTAAGGGATCATCCTCAAATTAGAATTGCTAAGCCAAAGGGCATAAACACCTGGATATCTCTTGCCCAAAGGTCCAACAACACTGCAGTTAGGGCATATCCTACTAAAGTAGATTCAAACTTCTCTTTCCTAAAAGAGCTGGAAGAAACAAATAATTCCATTTTTTTCTTTTTTCATACGTTTAACTCTTAGACCCATTGGAATTTATTTTGGCTTATATCATAAAGTATGTGTCCATGGAGAGTGTTTTCCATAAAATTAATCAATTGACCCATAAAGCACATTTTTAAATTATTATAAAGGCAGATTATTGAGCAAATAACATTGGAACTACTGAAAGCCACTTGAAGTGAAAAACAAACAAACTGGATTTCTATGACATTCTGTATATCAAAATAAATTTTAGACAGATTAAAGCTTAAACATAAAAATGAAACAATAGAACTATTTGAAAAAATACAGGTGATTTTTTAAAAATATAATTTTATGAAAAAGGTAGATCACAAAGAAAAATACTGCTAAATTTGACTACGTAAAATATTTTCCAAAGCTTAAAAATTAACAATTCATCAATAATACTGAAAGGTAAACGAGTAAGAAAACAATGCAACATTTGACAAAATGTTAGCAGTGCTAATAAACACATAAGGAGGATATGAATAAGAGTAAAATGACCAATAAATATGTGAAAAGATTTCAACCACACTAATAACCAAATAAATGAAAAACAAACAAAAGATAGTATTCTTCATCTCCCTAGCAAAGATTTTAAACACTGATCAAATCATAAACACCTACAGAGGAAATAGACACCCCTGTGCTCTTTTAATGAGAGTATAAATTGGTACATCACTGATAGAATGCAGTTTGGTAATACGTATCAAAATATAAAATCTACAGAATGTTAGACCCACCATTGCTACAGCTGGGATACTAAAACATATGTTCTCATAAGTAAAAATACATAGTGTAAATTACTATGGACAATAAAGTAATTTATTAATGTTACCAGGTAAAAAATTAACATGCAAAAATCAATATTTTCATGTATGCAAACAGTCAATTAGAAAATGTCAGAGAAGATTCCAATTCCAAAGAATCAATGTAACCAGAAATACGCAAGATCTAGATGAATGCAATTTTAAAACAGGCCTGAAACACACAAAGGCCGTACTGAACAAATGGAATGACTTGTAATGTTCTCGAATAGAAATTCGATATCATATAGTTAAGCATGATACAGAGATAATGGAATACAACACTATAAATCTCTATTTTAGTCTAAATTACATCAGTCCATTAGCTGATTCCTCAGTTTTTAATGTCTATTTCTCCAAACAAAATCTTACTTTTCTTTTAAGGTCCAGCACAAGGCTACCTTCTTATGGCCGTTCCTAAACCTGAAGAATGGAAATGGTTGCTTTGTCCCCTCATCTTCATCTCAAGAAGCTTGTGCCATTCTCATATCAGTTATTTTACTCTGCCTGTTTATTCTTTCTATGTTCATCTCCCAAACCACGGTAAGCTACTTACTGACAGAATCCCATCCTTCCCACAGTTGTTATCATGATAGGTATTTAATGTTTGTTGGAAGCACGAATACGTAATAAAATTTTTATAAGTACTCTTATTTTATTACTAATCAAAGAAACCTACTTTGGAATAAATAGATATAACTTAAAAATTACATTAGCAATAATTTAAAAGAATGAAAGCAGAGCAAAAGCAGCATTTTCTGTACTGATGGTAACAGCGGGGAAGACAGAGACCGCTGTGGAAAACCATTTGGTGATATGAAGCAAGAGCCTTAAAACAATTCAAATGCTTACGCCTCGTAAATGTACTTCAAAAAACGTAATGAAAAATAAAAAAAGCCTTTCGCGCAGAGATAGATGATTATTACAGCAATTTTCTCAAATAAGAAAATGGCTCACTGAATTACGGCACAAATTATGTAGCCAATATATATCGTATTTACAAAGAATTTGTAATAATTTGAGAGCGAGGAGATTGCAAAAGGAAGGCAAGTTATAAAACTGTATACACACATACAAATATGCGCTTAAACCAATGTAAAAAACTCAAAATACACAGAAAAAAAGTAATATATCAAAATTTTGGCAGTAGTTGTCTACAAATAGTGGATTTAAGGAAGATTTTTTCCTTCTTTCTAATATTTTGTTTTCCCAAATAAGTATAAACTACTTTCATAATCAGAAAAAAAGGCTGATGAAATAAAGGTAAGAATTACGGGAAGAATGGGTCCTTACCTAGGGAGGTCACATTTCCGTAATTCTCCAGCATCACATCCCAGTACAAGGCCCTCTGAATTGGGCCCAGACATGCCCATTCCTCTGAAGTGAAGCATACTGATACCTCCTCGAACATCACCAACTCCTGAAATAACAGGTATGTGTGAGATGATCTGTGTCCAGAAGCTCCCCTGCTGAAAGGCTGCTTTCACTTCTGGGGAAGGAACACACTGTGAGGCCATGAGATGGGGCAAGGGATATCGGGGCGCTATACAGAGAACCCAGTAAAGTCTAATAGCACGGACTCTGATTTAGAGATGGAACTGACTGGACACCCAAGTACGAGGATGAGAGAGGGCACTTCGACCACAACTACATAGTACAGATAAGGCCTTAGGAAGGAGAAGGGCTGCAAACCTCACCTGGGGCTGAGCTGTTAGGAGCATGAGTGCCATTAACTGATTCCTTGGGTTCTCTTCCTGGGAAAGGGCAGAAGCTTCAGGGGCAGGAGAACCTGAGGAAGGAGGAAAAGCTACATGTGAGATTTCTGCTCTTCTTGCTCATTACTGCAAATCCAGTATCTTCCACAAATAAGGAATTCAGAAAGACCCAGGACTCTCATGACTAGGCAATCAAGGCTATAAAATTACCTCCAGACCTTTTATGAGTCACCCCCATATGCAGGACTGGCGTAACATGGAGCATTAATAAGAATGGAAAAAGGGTCAGAGGGACCCAAGAAAGAAGAGGGAGAACAATGGAAAGAGCTTGGTGCCACAAGGAATTCACGGAGAGGAGCCTGGCAGCAGGGGGATGGCCACAGCAAGGGTCTTAAAAAAGAAAGAGAGTCCAAAGCCAGGACCATTTAATAAGTACCATGGGGAGGATCCTGGGGATTGACCACCACTGGGTCAGTAAGAGGACTGGGGCAAATTTCAGCTATGTGGCTACCACTGGGCGCCTGAAGAAGTGCTGTTCCTGGAGTGCCCATGCCCTCCTGGAGAGTGTCCTGGTCCTGGTCAAGGACTGGAACCTGGGAACAAGCAAAACAAAATAAGTTGGCTCTTCTTGTACCTCCAGAAAATGGACTCACCTAACCACTGTGGACCTCCTTCTGCCCGTAATCTAGAACTGTGAGATCAGAGAGACCCACCTCAAGTATGGAGCATCAAAACAGCAGTAAAACTTTGCCTTGAGAACAATGGAGCTGCCCTCTAGCCCCACTCAGGGCACTGGTGATCTCTCCCAGAGGAGACTGAACAGAACGGTGGAAACAGAAGCCAGACCTGGGTGTGGGTTAAGGAGGGAATGGGAAGTAACAAGCAATAATTAAGAGCATGTGTTTTAGCTTCAGACCTAATTTTAGATAAGACCTATGCTCAATACTCTTCTATTTCTTTGCCCCTTTACTTATCCCTCCCTGCTCCAATAGGAGAATCACTAGAGTAGGAGTCTAGACACTCGGTTTTGCTGCTAGCTAGCTAGCTGTCAGACTTAAGGCAATCCAGGGAATCCTTTTCTGACTCTGTTCTCATATTTCCCAAGTGAGGAGGATAGATTAGTGATTTGCAATGAAATATATAGCTATAAATTCTTCATTTTTATGATTAAAACCATCCTTGGAGCCACTCGCAAGTTAAAGCTATGTTTCTAATAAATGTTTCTAGAAGGCTACAGATTGATGGAGATCTTCCCACACACCAGAAACTATATTAAGATCCCAATTTAATGGTCAAGGATGTAAAATCTTATCAGAAGCAAATACCTCAACCCAATCCCTTGGCTCACAGAACGCCAAGTAGGGGCACACATGGGGAGGTCTTGCCAGGTCTACGAAACTTTGTTCTGGCTCTCTCACCGCCTTTTATACTTCAGGCTCAAGTCATCATTCCAAACAGACTTACACAAACAATACATGCGCTTCTGTTTGGGGAAACACTTAGAAACATTATGTTTAGGTTCCTGAACCAAACTCAGCATTAGCAAGTGTCACCCAGAGGGACAGAGCACAGTCAATGCCTTTGTGCCGATTTTGAACTGGTCACAAAGAACCCAATCATAAATTCATTTCCTTGCAAAGATATTCTGTGGTCTGAATAGTTCATGAACCTGTTTTATAGCATTAGGGTTGCTAATGTGCTATTAATTGTCAATGAACATCACAGGATCACCCTCCAACCCAGCCCACCCTGCCTCGATTCTCTCTTTCCTCTCGAACTCAGCCACCTGCCCCTTTCTCACTTTTAATGCCGGTCCATCGAGGTCTTTCTGCAGCTCCTCTACCAGGGCCACGGCCTCCTCACCACTCCCGGGGCGATGGATCTGCACCCAGGTCCGAATCTCCCCGGGCAGGATGCTCAGGAACTGCTCCAGCACCAGCAGCTCCAGGATCTGGGCCTTGGTGCGTGCTTCTGGCCTCAGCCACCGGCGACAGAGCTCCCGGAGCCGGCTAAGGGCCTCCTGCGGTCCAGATGTCTCATGGTAACGTAACTGTCTAAAGTGCAGGTGGGAGGTCTCCCAAACAGAGGAGCTGCTCCCTTGGAAGCTGGTTCCCCATTTCCAAGTATCATCCTTCCCTTTAACAAGACCCTCTTGTCTCAGAGCATTGTGGGCCAAATTTTCTCTTGTCATTGTCGTCATTTAAGAAAGGCTCCACTCCAGGCCCCCTCAATCCTTGCTTGACTTCTTCCTTGGAGCTTGAAGAATATCATCCACAAGACCTCAAGAAATCATTGTTAAAGTTAACCCAGTGCAATGACCAAGTTTTCCAGACCCCAGTCAGCTCCCACTGATGAAGAGAACCTCCCTGAACACAAGATTCTAGGTTCCCAGCCCGAGGCTCTGGGGACCCAGACACATGTTACCCAGGTCACTGCTGAAACCACAGACACAAAATTCCTTTGGTCTTTGTTCACAGAGTCTCCTCCACCTAATTACAATAAATCCTTTATCCCCTACTCTAACCATGAGCATCCTGGCTACCCCTGTGTGATCTTGAACAAGTTACCTCACTTCTGGGTCTTAGTTTCTTAATCTGTAAAATAGGAGTAACAGTTCCTATCTTAGTCTTCTTGCAAGACTATGATGTCTGAATACGTTTTAAGGTCTTGAACAGTGCCTGGTATATGGATTCAAATGTTAGCTATTATCCTTCTGCAACTTGCATTCTTTGCTGTTCTGTAGAGTCAACAAGTAACCCTTTTTTTATGGGTTCAGAGCTCCTTCCTCTTTTATGAATTCATATGCCCAACTCCAACACGGATACAATAAATAAACAATTCATAAGCTAGACTTCATTAAAACAAAAAAAAAACCTTCTGCTTTGCAAAAGGCAAGGCAAGGCAAGGCAAGAAAATGAGAAAAGACACACTGAGAGAAAATATTTGTTAAAGACACTCGAATCTGAGAAAGGACTGTTATCCTTTGTATATTTCATACAAAGAACTCTTATAATGCACAATAAGGAAACAAAAAATAGACCTAAGACTTTGACAGTTCTCCAAAGATAATGTACAGATTCCAAATAAGCACATGAAAATATGCTCCACATCAAATGTCAAATTAAAACAATGAGATGCCACTACACACCTATTAGAACATCGAAATCCATAACACTGATTCCACCAAATGCTGGTGAGCATGTGGAGCAACAGGAACTCTCAGTCATTGCTGGTGGGAATATAAAATGGCACAGCCACTTTGGATGACAATTTGGCAGTTTCTTACAAAACTACACATACTTTTACTATATAATCTAGCAATCGTGCCCTTGGTATTTACTCTAAGGAGTTGCAAACATATGTCCACACAAAAACCTGCACACTGACATTTATAGTAGCTTTATCCATAATTGCCATAACCTAGAAGCAACCCAGATGTCCTTCAGCTTGTGAATAAACTGTAGTACATCCAGACAATGGAACATTATTCAGCACTAAAAAGAAACACTCTGTTAAGCCATGAAAATACATGGAGGAGACTTAAATGTATACTACTAAGTGAAAGAAGCCACTCTGAAAAGACTATATACTGTACAATTCTAAATATATGGTATTCTCGAAAAGGCAAAACCATGGCGACAGTGAAAAGATCACTGGTAGAAGGGAAGAAGGGATGAAAAGGCAGAGCATAGAGGATTTTTAGGGCAGTGAATCTATTCTGTATGATACCACAATGGTGAGTATATTATACATATCGTAGAATGTACAACAAAAAGAATGAACCCTAATGTACCCTATGGAATTTGGGTAATAATGATGTGTCAATGTAGGTTCTTCAATTTTAACGTATGTTCCACTTTGGAGGGGGAAGTGGAGAGTGGGGGCCGGGTATATAGGAGAAATCTCTGTACTTTTCCTGTGAACCTAAAACTGCTCTAAAAAATAGTCTATTAAATAAATAAATAAATAAATTTAATGAGGGGGTGAGTAAATTATTAGAACTCTACTCTTTCTATATACACGTAATAAACTCTTAAACATACATTTTGTTTACTTCTCACTAAATGTTTGTGAGCCATAAGTCAAAAAGAACAAAAGGTTCTGAGGAGCTAAGTGATTCACTCAAGGCCACTCAACTAGTTCATTTGTGGGAGCAAATTGTGAACTCAGGGATTCTAATTCCAAAAATCCGAAATAATTCCAAAAGACTTACAAAATCCCAACAACTACTCTAAAGCAATAGTTTCCAAACAGTAGTTCATTCTAAAGTTTTAACCTGGCAAATGGTAAAACGAAAATAAAACAATAACTACGAATAGTCACTGACAGGTTGGCAATGACCTTTCTTGCAAAGGACAGCATTTATTGTGAGTTTTAGGGTCTCAGTACTTAGTGTCAAAATATACTATCTGAAGTAATGGTGGTGCAAGTAGTCTAAGTTTGCTTTTTAATTACCATTATAGTATACAATTAAAAGATGGAAATTTGTCTATCCCTCAAAAAAAAAAAAAAAAAAAAGTCCCGAGAAGTCTGGGAGCCACTGCTCCAGGGATGTCTCCAGCTGTTTCTCTCTGCATCAGCCTCAGAGGTGACAGGGAGAGCAGTGCTGCCTCAGCTGGGGACCCTGGCCACTGAGGCAGCTGTTCCCACAGAGGCAACACATTCTATGGACTGCAGCACCGGTGCGCAGACGGCAACACATTCTATGGACTGCAGCACCGGTGCGCAGACACAGACTCAGAGGTGCTGTCTTCGACACCTTCCCCAAGCTTGCGGCTTGCCTAAGTGAGGCCACGGCGTCCACCTCAACACCCAGCTGAGGAGGGATAGCGCTGGGGGGTCAGCGGCGGGGAGGGGCCGGCGAGGGGTGCGCCGCCCAAGCGACTCAAGCCCACACCCCCGGCCGCCCTCCGCGCATGTCCACCCGACCCGAGCCCACCCCGCTCACCGGGGGCTCCCCGCTGCGGCTCTGGCTTTGGGTACAGTCGCTTTGGCGCCGGGACGCCGGGAGATGACACGGGAACAGGACGCGACAACACCCCAGGCCCAGAATAATGGCTGAATTGCGGGTACCGCGACTTCCGTCTGCTCACCACACCCCCCATCCCCGGCTCTCTAGGAAGCCACATCTCTATGGTTCCGTGCTTTTTCCAGAGGAGGCGAGGTTCACAGGAGCTCGTGGGCTCTTTGGTCTTGGTTCCTCCCAAGGAATGAATGGGGGGCTGCCGCACTGCAGACCCGAAGGATGCTGAGGTGAATCATATGGCCCAGACCCTCAGGATGATCGTTTCCTCCGTAAGGAGTTGGACTTTTCTGTTTTAATTTGCATTTCAACCGAGGTTGATTGGGAGTCATTTCTTATGTCTGAATGATCATGTGGCTGACTTTCCCCATCTATTCTTGAACCTATGGCAATTCTCACCCTAAATAATATCGTGCCTTATAAATGGCCCCCTCGCGAACTCGCTTACTGTTCCTGTATCTCTCGCCCAAATCATGAGACAACGGAGCTCTGGTATTAAACAGCGATCAAGGTGAAACTGCAGGGTCATGTGTAAACCGGTGCTGCAGTCCAGAGAATGTGTTGCCTCTGTGGGAACAGCTGCCTCAGTGGCCAGGGTCCCCAGCTGAGGCAGCTCTGCTCTTCCTCAGTCACCTCTGAGGCTGATGCAGAGAGAAACTGTCTTTCAGGAAGGAGGTGGTCATTGCAATTGTCCATTACTCTAGGTAGTTAAGTCTATATAAACTGGAACGCTGATTGTCTCTTTGGTCCTCTATGACTTCGGTTTGGACTTCTGGAATTATCACTCTCCTATATAAGCTTGAGACTGGAAAGGGGCTCCGAAAGGGCAAGGGTCATGTCCTTATGGACCCAATGTATACTTAGCACCTAGCACAAAGCTGGAGCCATACCAGGTGCTAGATAAACGTCTGTTGAATGATCAAGGCGTTACTGTTTATTTCTATGTGTTCTCTCTTAGCTTTCATTAAACATTTGCTTAAACGTTTCAGCTTCCATTTATTCAACAACTATTAACTGAGTACTAGTCATGTGGTAGACACTGTTCTGGGCACCAGGGATATTATTGAAGAGGTAAAGGCCCTGCTTTCATGGAACTTATATTTCTAGCGAGGGTAAAAAGAAAACGAATACAAAATGTGTCAGGTAGTGCTACATGCTAAGAAGAGGATAAGGAGGACCCAATAAAGGAGGTTTAGAAGCAGCGGCCAATCAAGTAGGAGAACCAAGAGCTAGTCCCTCACGGGTCTCAAAGCACGAATGGGTAGATTCTGAAATATTAATCCGCGTGGTCCCTGCTCCCCCTCGACACTGTTGCTCTAGTTGTAACCTGAGGCCCCCTTCTCCTCAGGGAGGGATCTTGTAGAAATGAGGGCATCGTATTGAAGGGAAAGTTGGACAAGGGGACAGGCCACATGAGAAAAGTCAACTTATTTCTATCCTAACTGCATTATGATCAGTGTAGAGGACATTTCAGTGCCCTGTATGGATTCCCCTAGAGTGTTCCCTCCCCCACTCACTAGAGGGCAAGCTGAAAGCCTTCAGTGGTCAGCCCTCTCCAGGAAGTATCTTCAGCTGAAGAAGCCTACTTCACCCCATGATTTCTCTTCAGGGTAATGGGGTAGAGCTTGTATTGAATGATGGGTCAATAAAGGGGTATAAAGGCCCAGACCTCTCACCTCCAGTTTGGACAGTTTTGAAAGGCTATCCTGGTCTAACCAAGTCTGAAAGCGACAAAGACAACACAGACAACTTGTGACTGCAACATAGTTAACATCTCCCACAGCTAATCCAATTTTTTTCCCTCTCTCTACAGGCATTAATCCCAATAACACTCTCCACTAAATTTGCTGCATGTTATCTTCTCTCTGAGTTTACTTCTCAAAATCTCAACTTAAAACAATTAAATAACTCAAATTTTAAAAATTTGTTAATTTCTAAATAACTCATGTATCCTTGGAAACATGCATACCTAATTTTATGTTCTTAATTTGATTTTTTCCCCATATTTGAAACCTAACATCGTGAAGATTGACTCATGTCTTCAAATTATTTGGGAGACTTTTTATTTTCCACTTAGAACCTAGGACAAGTCGCACCAGAGTCCTCGGTGTCTCCCTCTGCTCCTGGCTGACAGGTTTTCTAGTGCATGCTTTCACTGGGGTGTAGCCCTGTAAAATCTGGGTTTCTTGTGGAGATCTCAGTCCCAATTCTCCACCCCTTGCAAGCCCCAAAACTCAAAACTTGCTGTTGTAGCTGATAAAATCTAAGTCCCTTGGACCAAGATCACCAAACTGTCTTATGGCACCCATGGCCTCATCCCCGGCTTACGTTTCTGGCTTCCACTTTTCATTTTAGGCTCCGAAGATTTATGTCACTTTCTTGAAAGTCTTTTTGAATGATGTTTATGTTTTACCCAGCATATCTAGGTTGTTTTGTAGCCAAAGGAATTGATAATTATCCAGCTTGCTACATGTTCTATTAAATCTTTTAAAACCATGAATCTCGTTCAATTCTGTGGTTAAACTAACACTGCAAATGTGACAGCATTTTTCTTTCAGACTCTGTAAACTGGTTGCTAATTTGTTACGATCATACAAACTTTGACATATGTCTCAATAATTTTGTGACTTATAGGTTCTTCTAAGGGAAAATGAACAATTATTATAAAAATAGTTATGTAGAGTCAAGACTCCTAATGGAAAATTTTCAATCTCTACTGTGAAAGTTTTGTTTTATATAGATTCTAGGCCCTGCTCCAGATACGCTGATTTGGTGGGCCTGGGAAATTGATCGGTATGTATGAAATTACCTCTTGTGATTCCCAGATTTGGAGTCCACTGGCCTTAGTTTCAGAGACTGGTTCCAGCTTTTACAAGTCTGCAACCCATATGGTCAAATCGTGCCATGTGGACCTGAAATGGTCAGTGGGAGGAGTGAGAACCAGTAAGGTCCTGTATCTCTGTGTCCAGAAAGGACTCTGCTACCACCTTTTTACCCCTCACAAACCTACCTTCTGAAGCAGAAATGGACTTCAGAAAACATGACAGGTTTTATATAGCTAACTGAGGTCTGCGTCATAGTACAAGTTTGAAACACAGATGATGCAGAGAGGAGGTGGGACAACAACTGGCTGTACAAATCCTCAAAGGGACTAACGGAAGGATACTTTCTGATGGCTGGAAAGCTCTCATTTATGTATTACAAGAAAGAAAATAACAAGTTTCATGTTGCGTTTGAATTAGAAACAAGCCAGAATCACTTCTTCATTCCAAAAACAATTAACTGCTTAAAGAAAAGCAAATTGAACTGTTTTCTTCCCACACTGAACAAAGGAAGGAAGCGAAAAGAAAAAAAAATCAGTGATATTTATAACAAGTAAATAACAACACATATTTATTGGTGAACTATACCTATTTCCTGCAAAAAGTTTTATGACTCAAGTTTTATAACATCAGAGGTAATTAAAGACAGTCTAGTTTCTAAAAAACAATCTAACAATATGAGCATACTACTTTATTCATATTGAATGGTAAAAATCAATAAAAGAAGTCTGTCACTGAGGATACAGAGCCGAAATGAAATTTTGTACAATGGGTTTCAGATTCAATGGAATTACTCAGCTATCTGAAAGCTTTTTGGTTTCAATTTTCTTCTCAGTTCTAAGTAAGACCTAACACAGTACACATCATCAATGAAAAATACCTTTAAGCCTAGGGTTACACTCTCCTCTCTATGCATCGATTCTGCCATATTTCCCTTTAATCAAGGCTATATAAAAATGATATTTTATTTCACATTTCTTCTCTCAACTAAAAAGAGACATATATATTTCTATTTCACACATGAGCATTTGTACACAATCAGGATGTCTATGGCTAAAGATCTTGCCTCTTCATATTCCTCAGGAATATTCAGGATACTAAAAACATAAATGAGAAAATGTGAGCGCACAGGAAGCCAATAGATGACCAGAAGAGGGATGAGTAATACACAGTAGTTTAGAGCTGTTCGTGTCAAAAGAGCTGGGTTTTTGATGGAGAGAAGAAATGGCAGTACAGAGAGATAGATGGGTTGAGGGAGACAAAAACTAGCAACTGAGGAACTGCAGAGGAAGCACTGTTATTAGGAAATAACTGGGTTTCCATTAGCACAGGAAGTTGAAAAAAACACATTCTAAGAGATGGACCTTGAATTCCAGAAAGCATTGTGAAAGGGCTTCAAAGGATGGTTGAGAACTGCATACGTAAAGTCTGACTGAAGTAAACAGCTGGCAGTCTTGGTGGGCTCCCAGAGGAAGGTGGGTGATTAATTCAAATTATATTGCAGAATATTTCTCTGAAAATCACTTGACGTGGTTTCCTCCTGCAGCTCAAGCCAAGGATCAGCCTAGAAGATGGATGATGGCCTCCTCAGAGGTCTATTATCCTAGCTTGCCTGGAGCAAGAAATGTGAAGATCTGTACACAGATCTCTGGGTTTGAGATGAAGTGGTACCCTTCCTACAGGTATTTACTCTTGAAGATCAATCTCAAAGTCTTTAAAGATGAAAAAGAAAGCCTATTTGAAGAAAGAATTCCAGAGACTATGACACAGTTATGGGAAAACATTTTTTGTTTTTTGTTTTGTTTTTCAGAGAATGCCTGCTCAGCAATACAGGAAGCATCAACAACTCTGCTTACCAATAATTAATGCTCAGAAAATAACACCTGACAGGCATGCAGGCAGCTAACTGCTCATTTTCTTAAAAAGTTTTGGCGAAGCCAGAAGATATTAGTCATGGAGAGTTTCCACACGAGTGATCAGCAGGTGAGGATACCTGGCATAACGAAAGGCATGGAATACTAACAACAAACCCCTTCTTTAAGAAAAACACGTGACAAGAGAAAGATGATGGAAGTGTCCGTATTGCTGTTCTGTTTAGCCACTGCCATTTGTGGGTCGCCCTACCTTCATGTTCAACCACTCTTGGGGAAGTCTCTACCCAAGGGTGACCGATGATTCAGTCCTATCCCCTGGATGCAGCAAATCTGTTCCAGAGCCCCCAAACCTTGCTTTGACTAACTATGCAAAAAGGGACTATTGTATCACAGAATTATGTGTAAGCCACTATCCTATGAAAATAGGACAAACAATCCCTTTTTACACAAATATACCCTTCATTCTTCCCTTGTCTTTCCAGTAACAGCAAGGAAGAAATACATAATCCTTAAAATTAAATTACAAGGTGCGGAGACAGTCCATAAATCTAACTCAGAAGAGACTGATAGCATCTTCCTTACGAAACCAAGATGAAGTAATTGTGCAGATACACTCACCTTTCATAGAAATGGCTACCCAGAAGAATCCTAACTGGTCTCCCACTCACATATAGAACCACCAAGACGGGCTGAGGCACTTTGGTATAAGGAAGAAAGCATGGACTTGAATGTCAAATCTGAGTTCAAATCCTGGCTCCAACTACTTTCTAGCCTAACCTCACTGAGATTCAATGTCTTTGTACAAATGTTATGAGGATTAAATGAGATAACATAACCTCAATATTCTTAAAACAATAAATCACTAAGTGCTCAAGACGAATGGGATCAGGCTTAGGGACTCACTGTATGTAAAGAGGAATAGCTGGGTTAAGTATGGGGAGATTCTAAGTGTTCCTAGATGGATTTTGAGCTAGACTTAAAAGTTTAAAATACTGGTTGAAAATGAGCTAAGGCCTCAGACGGCTGGACATAAAGAAAGGCAGAGGAAGCTAGTGAGCACCTGCAGTATCGACTGTTTCGTATCCCTTCCTTCTTCTGGCAAAGGCTTTTTCTCCATGATAAAACGAGGAAGGAACCAGGTGAGAAATCCCCGGCTCCTTTCCTCACTTCCTGACTTTGAGGGAGCTGCGTGAAGAACGAGCTTGCAGCTGTGGCTGCCATCTCACAACCATGAAGTTGCAAAAAATGAAAGCCAATATGCTGAAAATTATGGAGTTAAGATGGAAGTTTGATGAACTGCTGAATTGCCAAAACCAAATTTGGAACGGCTTACCTCTAGATGTTCCCTTAAGTAAACAATGTTCTTAAGGTTGAAGCCAGTTGGTATTGTGTGCATTACATCTGAATATATCCTAAATGCTACCTCAGGTAAAACTTTCCTTGAATCACTCTTGCTAAGTGTTTAGAAACATGGCTCCGATGTCCTATACTTAAGTAATTATTATTTACCACATGCCAGGCTTGTTATGGATTACATGCACTATCTCATTTAATCCTCACAACAACCCTGTGAGGTATGTAGTTTATTCTCTTTTTACAGCTATGTCTGAGGCAAAGAGCAGTTAAGTGACTTGTCCCAAATTGACAGGCTAGTGTATGGCAGATCTGGGATTAGAACACATGTATCTTTGACCCCAAAGTCTACACTTTTAGCTACTAAACACTACCTGTGAAGGCAGAGTCTTTCCCTAGTTTCAGATTATGCTGATCATATCTCTTTAAAGGTAATTGTTTCAATTTCATAAGGATCCTTTTTTTTTTCTGGTTTTGTACACATATATTGAAAAGATGAAGCCTAGGTGGTTCTCTATTATCTGCAGATCCTTCTACAACTGTGGGAAAGGAGGACATAGGAAATTTTACTGTGTTCTTGTAACCTAACAGTGATTGAGCAAGTAGATTAAACATTTTGTTGACAACTATAAAGTCAGCTTATTTTAAAGCTGTAAAAGGCCAATGACTGGTGTTTATGATTTTACAAAACAGGGTAAAGGCTCTAAAAGTGTAGTTTCACTGCAACTAAGTATTCCAGGACTTTAGAGTCTGTTCTATGAGCCTTTCCTAACATAGCATAAATGAGCATGTATTCATTGCATTAAAAAAATACTGTACTTTTTTCCTAAATATAAAATTAGTACATTCATGTTGTAGAAAAATCTAAAGAACATAGAAAAGTATAAAAAAGAAAATAGAAATCACCTACAATCGTATCGCCCAGAGACAGTCACTGTTAACATTTTGGTTTGGTATTATTTCATTCACATTTTTTTCTTACACATAAATGTTTTTTAAAACTTGGATAATATTTCATTGTTTTTTCTTTTATCTTCTGTTATACCCAACTCATTCCCCCATGGCCTTAAATAGTCTTTAAAAATGTTACAATGGCTGCAAAGCCATTACAGGAACAGACCATCAATCATTTAAATCCTGTACTGTTGAAAACCTAGTTTTCTTCCTTCAAATATATACCATGCTGCATGAATATCTCTTTTTGTTAATCTGTATCTACTTCTGATTATTTTCTCTGTATGGGTTCTTAAAAATAGAATTAAGGTTGATGACACTAAAAAATTGCTTTTCTGAAAAGTAGCAATTAGTCCTACTACCAACAATACATTTATGAGGTTTCCTTCTCCTCGTTGTGTTTTCTCTGGTGTTGAATGAGTTGTGAACTATAACGATAGGCTTTCCCACACTCACCACATTTATAGGGTTTCTCCTTAGTGTGGGTTCTCAAATGTAGAATAACTTGAGAGGTCTGCCTAAAGGTTTTTCCACATTCGTTACATTTATAAGGTTTCTCTCCAGTGTGAACTCTCTGGTGGTCAATAAGGTTTCGGTTAGAAGTAAAAGCTTTCCCACACTCATTACATTTGTAAGGTTTCTCTCTACGATGAAGTCTCTGATGCTCATTAAGAGTCTTCTTTAAGATGAAAGCTTTTCCGCACTCATTGCATTCATAAGGCTTCTCCCCTGTGTGAATTCTCTGATGGTCCATAATCTTTGTATTAGAAACACATGTTTTCCCACACTCCTTACATTTGTAAACCTTTTTTCCTTTGTGCATTCTCTGATGTTGAGTAAGGTTGGAGCTACGGCTGAAGGCTTTCCCACACTCGATGCATGTGTATGGCTTCTCCCCTGTATGAACTCTGTGATGTGAAATAAGACCCGAACTTCGACTGAAAGCTTTCCCACACTCTTTGCATTCATAAGTTTTCTCCCCACTGTGGATACCCTGGTGCCGAATGAGGTGCGACTTACCACTGAAAGATTTCCCACATTCACTGCACGTGTAGGGCTTCAGTCCAGTGTGGATCCGCCGATGAACAACAAGGTTGGAGCTATGACTGAAGGCTTTTCCACACTCCTTACACTTATAGGGTTTCTCTCCTGTGTGGATTCGCTCATGCACCGTGAGGTTTGCACTCTGACTAAAAGCTTTCCCACACTCAGTACATACATACTGTCTCTTTTCCTCTTGAATTCTCTCATTTATTGTAGGCCCAGAGCACTGACTACCATCTTTTTCAGAGTCCTGATCATTCAGTTCTGTGAGTGTTTTATTGTCTTTAACTGTCTTATGCTTGAAGTTTCTTGTCTTTCTCCTCATTTTCTCTTGCCTGGAGCATTCCAGTGGCCTCTTGAGTCTTCTCTTTCCCACAAGTGGAGCTTTCTAAATTTGACTTCCTTGGCAACACCTCCGTGGAGTTCTCTTGAAAGTATGAGATTCTGATTTTCCAGGAGAGCTGCTTTAGAATCAACACCTCCTCGGTCTCAGTTTCACCATCTGACAGGAGAGACAGAAATTGTACATGTCACCTGTTCTCTATACTAGCGGAAGGAGAATTATCCAAGGATAACAAGATGTGGTAAACCACAGGGTCTCATATGGATGAATAAGTGCTCAAAGGCAGGAGGAATCGATCAAAAAAGATAAGGAAAATGAGGATCGATATAAAGGCCAAGATAAAAGCTCATGGAAAGCCAGGGCCTGACAGCAGCCCAGCAGGTCCAGCAACAGAATGAGCAATGAATAACATAAAATCCACCCTGGTTTCTTCTTGTCTCATGCTCTACCCCCAGAACTGGAGGCACCTAACTCCTAATCTAGTCCCTAGAAAAAATGAATTGAAAGATCCTTAGTTCAGTAGCTCAAATGACTAATCTTCAGATCACTTTGGCTTTTAGTTTCTTGGTGACCTATTTCCCTAGGCCCAGTGATAAAGTGGCTGGCACAAAATCAGTGCTCAAGAATTGTTTTATAGAACAGCAACTGGGATTCTGTCTTGGGATACAACAAAGATTTCATCTTTTGCTCTAATGCAGGTACTAGGCCCCTGTCTACATCCCTGTTCTTAGGCGCTGTCTTGATAAGGGGCAACACAATTCTTCCAGTATTGGAGTCTAGTCACATCATAGCCTACTCTGTAGGGGATGATCTGTAGGATCCAGCCATATGTGCTAGTTCGGTCTGTCTGCTTTTCAGTAAACTATCACTCTGATAGACTGAGACTACTAGGTGAACTGGAGAGGCTGACAGGGGAACAGGATTAGTTAATGAATGGCAGGAGAATCTCTGAGAGGACCTCTTTGCATGGCATAATGGTAAGGTACTAAAGATGGCAAAAGGGTGAGAGTAGGACACAGCACAACCATGAGGGGTGGATCATGAAACCAATGTCAGGAATGAGCAGGAATTTCATTACTGTTTTGACACGAAACTTCATATGTATAGACAACACTAGCAGACCTCAGATCTAAAGGGGGTTGGGTCATAAAAGAAAACGGAAAGAGGACCCCATGGTACTAACACATGATTAATTTTCCTTTACTATGTTCCTTTACAGACCTGTCCATATTCATAGTTATATAGTTATAAATACATAGTAGATATAATTTTGCATCCTACTTCTTCCACATTGCTATTTAATCTTTATATAATTATAACTGTGTCATTTACCACCAATTGAATTCATTTTCATTTCTCTACAATTTTGCTAATGTTAGATATTTCTGTTTTTCCCTGAGGTTTAACCACTATCAATGCTGTCATGATCACTTTATACATATGGTTTTCTTCCTACTGAAATATAGTCCTAGGATAAAAGTTCCACAAGTGAGTTATTGGGTCAGGAGGAATGAAATTGTTTTGCTGTACTACCTACTACTTTTCGAAAAGGTCTGACTAATTTCCACTGTCTCATAGCTTTCTAAGAAAGTTAGTCACTCTCTCCAAAGGAGTTGCACAGCCAGTGGCAAATATTCAAGACCAGCAAGAAGAGAAGAGAACTGTGGAAATTAGAGTTCACATATCAGAAGTTTGAGTGCCACTGATGCCGCGGGCAGATACATATATACAGACTCAGGCCCAAGATACAGAGGGTAGGCAGAGAAAATAGTAGATGAGGGTGGATTCTGGCCGGGATCCTGGGCGCACTGACATCTAGCTACTGCCACCTCCCTTAATCAAATAGGAGGAAGCAGGCGGCGAAACTTCAGTGAGAAGCCAGGGGACTGCAGAGTAGAGTGGGATAGCAAGGAAAGCCCCTTCCTGAGTTCTCTCCAAGAATGTCGATGGTCCTTTTTGAGTTTCTTCTCTATTTTTAATATCTGAAACTTCCTCTTTTCTTCATTCATTTCTTAAACTTGTAATTCTACCCTGTACATATCTCTGTTCTGGGTCTAAGGAAAAATTTTAAAAAGTATTGTTGCAGAAAAGTAGAAAATAACTATTTGTAGTATGAATAAATGGCTGAATGAACAGTGGGTAAGTTAATATATTTATTGTTATGAAGGCCTTCCATTTTACTGGCAAATTGTCTTCTGCTAACTTGTATTATTTTTTAATTTTTCATTTTACAGTATTATTTTTGAAAAGTTGGGAAATTACTTTAGAGGGACGGATTCCCATAATTGCTAGAACAAAGCACGTTAGAGATTCAGAAAGAGACAGTGCCTTGAAGCTAGCCCCGATGTCTCATTCTCAGGCATTGCTGATCTGAAGTTCTTCAGCTAGTATAGTAACTATTCCATCCTTAAAGTCTGCTACGGAGAAGAGTAGCTTTGCAGCCTTACAGGAAAATGTGTCCAGAGAAAATGTTAGTAGTCAGGTATTTACACAGCTCTGTCACAAGCAATAAATACCATTATTGAATGCAAAAACAAAAGAGCTGTTATGTACTGAATATGTCCCCCGAAAATTCATATGTTGAAGCCCTAACTCCTAATGTGAGTCTATTTGGAGATGTGACCTCTAAGGAGGTAATAAAGGTTAAATGAGGTCATAAGGGTGGAGCCCTGATCTAATAGGATTAGTGTATCCTTAAAAGAAGACATATCAGAGAGCTCCATTTTGCTGGTACTCCTGCTCCTCCCCCAAAATGCACAAACTGAGGAAAGCCATGTGACCACACAGCAAGAAGTGGCCATCAACAAGGCAAGAAGAGTCCCTACCAGAAATGTAATTGGCTGGTCACCTGGATCTTGGACTTATAGCTTCCAGAACTGTGAGAAAATAAATGTCTGCTGTTTTAATTTCCACCCAGTCTATGATATTTTGTAAGGCAGCTGAGCAGATTAATAATACAGCATGAAATATCATATCAACATTTAGGAGCATAATTACAATGGAGTAAATGGCAAAACAATAACGGAGCAAATTACAAATCTACAAAGTATCCAATCAGGAGATGAAAGGAGCCAGGGGAGAGAGTGCTTACGGGGGCTTAGAATGCTTGGGGAAAGGTGCTTAAAAAAGGCAAAACTTTGGCTAAGCCCCAGAGGACAAGTAGGAATTGCTTTCTTAAAAAGAAGCTGGCACAGGGCCGGTGCACTCAGAAATAAGTAGGAAATTATACAATTACGTGAAGCTTCATGAAGGCAGGGATTTCTGTTCATTTTGTTCATCAATGTATTCCTAGCACCTAGCAAGCACTCGAAACATTTTTTGTTGTTGAATGAACAAATGAAATTCTTTAATCAAGTTGTCTGAAGTGACGCCAGCCAAAACACTGAAATTATGGGGCAAAAATTGTGGATGTGATTTGGTGGTCAATGAGAAACATATTCAGAACAGAGAAGTAAAATCTACCCTTAATTTTTTCCCCACTCTACATTATTTTTTTCTACCTTGCTATTCTCTTTTCTGGTCACTTCCCTTCTCATTGTCTTATCAAGAATATAGCTTTTCAAGCATTACCATTCACTTCCCTTACACATTCATGTTTCTCTCAGCTGCATGAACCGGAAATCAAGAAAGAGGCAGCTGGGGGATCCCATGAGGAGTAAATTGAGAGAAATAAAAAGAAAATCCAAGAGATGCCACCTAGGAATCGAGTGATCACGTATCCTGGTTTTCCTAGAACAGCATTGTTTGATACCTGCTAATCCAGTATTATTATTAATGGTGCCCCCTTTAACTCACAAAAGTATCCCAGTTTGGACAATAACTTTTATATCATCCTACCAAAAAGTGAAATTAGGAAAAGAATGCTTTAGGAAGATTAGCTCAGATGGATTAAAGGTGAAAAGAAGGAAAGGGAAAGGAAATGAGCTGAGAGGCGACTTTAGGAATGTAGTACAGGTGACTATTACAGGCCTGCCACTTCCTAGGTGCCTAAAAATATTCGTTGAACAAATGAACGAATGAATGAGAAAATGAGACCCTAGTACAGGGTCTAATGACAGAGCAGAGAACAATGAAGTCTAGCTATTTCCAGGAAAGCATACACACATATCAGACTGAACACAGAGAATGACTGAAGGCAAGAATTCAAGGTAATCAGATCTAGGTGAGAATATTGACAATGGCAGTGTCACTAAGAAAGAGATGTTGTAAAACACTTGAGATAAAAAGAAGAATATTTCAGAAATGCGAATTTGAGAATGGTAAGACAGGAAGTCATGAAAATGTAAGCTTGCTAATATGGAGTTTTGGTTAGAAGGACAAGTAGGAAGAAAGACAAATGCACATGATGTGCTATAAGGAAGCCCAGGGTGATTCTGGGGGACCTGAGGAGGAAGCAAGACTTGTCAGGAGATCAAGGAGGGCTGGTCTGAGGACATTTTTCTCTAAAGGATACCCAACTATTTGCCCTCTGCCCAACTGAGTGGAAAATTCCTCAAAAATTCTGGAAGAATTCCAGGCACTAGGGAGATGGAGTTTTGGCTGGAGAAACAAGAGAGACAGATGAGGCCATAAGGCCAGCAGGACATTAGGGGTATCCAGGCAACTGTATACACAAGCACAATCTCAAGACAACCGGCAAATGGACAAGGACCAATGAAGCCCCACAGATCTTTCACCCACAAATCCCTGAGATTGATGGGTAAGTGTTCTAATCTCAGGGGCATCACTCATATCAGGCTGTGAGAAACTCACGAAGGGCAAAGTTTTATTAAGAGAGACAGAAAGAGACAGAAAGAGAGAGAGAGAGAGAGAGACAGAGACAGAGACAGAGACAGACAGACAGACAGAGATTTTTTACCTAGGAAGGTTGTATTCCTTTGATTCGCCAGCATCACCTGCCTGGTCAGGTCCCTCAGAGCAGTGGTCACATAGTCCTTGGTTATAATTAACTGAAGTGGAGTGAGGAATAAGTGGCAATATCTGAAAATAAATTCCAGAGAGAGATGAGTGAAATGTAAAAAAAAGAAAGAAAAAGAAATATCAGGGATTATGTATCAGGGAGAGAAAAGCCTAAGCCTTAAGTATGAAACAAAGGCTGACACCATAACAGCAAAACAGATAGATTTAACCATATAAAAATGTCTATACTTCATAAAACACTATAACGAACGTGTAATACAAACTATAGTGGATTTATGCTAGTACTTGTGTGTGCGTGTTTGTGTGTGTGTGTTCCTCCTCCTCTTATCTACATATTAAGCTCTAAGCTCCCAGAGAGAAGAGTCTACAATATGCATATGTGGGTCCCACACAGTGCCTGGCACAAAGAGGGCTCTGTAAATGTTGTGCAATTTGAAATATTAAATTACACATGACCACTGCCACCACCAACATCACTCCACTACCTGTTCATCTCTTTTATGCTTCATAGTGTTTGAACACTATGACAGTGTATTCACATTCTTGGCAATTCTGTCTCAACAAGGTTATCAAAGGGCCTAAACTTCATTAGAGGTTACCTAGTCCAACTACTTGGAGATTCTCAGAAATGTCAGAGCTGGAAGGAACCACCCAGGCCACGTAGTCTTACAGAGATGGGGAAACTGGCACTTAGAGGAAAGCTGGGACTCAAGTCTCCTAACACCCAAATTTGAGTTCTACTACATTGCCCTTCCTCCCATCCCCAAATTCTACTTTTCAAGGTTCAGAGGCCCCACTTCCACTTCTCTGTTTCTCTCCTTCTGGATAAACAGCCATCCAGAAATGCTCCCTATCAGCCCTGGTCCCCAAATCCTCTAGCAGGCAGGATTCTTCTGTCCATACTAAGCTCACAGTACAGGTTTCACTTGCCCAAGAGGGAAGAGAATCACTCACTTCTGTGTATAACAGCCTCACTCCAAAGGATCTGCCAAGCACAGAGCTTGCCTGATCTCTTCCTTGAGTTTGATGAGGAAGTTTCTAATGGGGTCTTGAATCACTGTAAACAGATAGAAATGAGTCATCTGAGTGCCAAAATCACAGTGACACTCAGGGCAGTGTCCCCTCCCTGGGTAACTTCTCTTCCTATTGAACCGTGAGCAGTAAGGATAACCATCCTCATTCTAAAGATGAAGAAAAGAAGCTTCCAGAGGTTGAATGACTTGCTGAAGTTCTCATGGCCAGTGAGAGATAAGCCTTCTGTGTGAAGGAAACTCTCATTCCATCACACCATAGTCGCTCCTTTTCACCTGTTCTTTTGATATGTAAGTCTCCATACTCTCCCTTAACTGCAATATGCATTCCAACTGAGAAGTTCTCTGCGATTCAGCTTTCCAACATAAGTTTGCAGAAGGGAGATGAGAGGAATTTTGCAGTCAAGTGTCTTTACAGAGACGGAAAAGTCAGGTTTTAAAAGGATTCTAGGAGAATTTTTTTAATGATTACCCATCTCTTAGGATCACTAGGCCTCAACATCTGTTTCTCCCCTCTCCCCCCCAGATTCCCACACTCTGCTTCTAACCCCTCGAGCTTGTTCCATTTCTTCCCTACCAGAATATAGCTCTGCTTGTACACAACTGTAATCCCAGGAGTTAGCATACTACTTAGGTAGTTGTTCAGTAAGTATTTGTTGAATGAATGAGTGAATGAATGAGTAACCTTGGGCAAGTCTCAGCCCTTCTCACTGGGTCCGTTTCCTCACTGGGAACACAGCGGGGATAGGACTGGTGATCTGAATCAAACACTCAGGGGGTGTGGAGTCCCTTGAGAGCCAGGGCTGGCCCTGGACCGCTATTAGCAAGGCGGCCCTCTGCTTAGGGGCGAGGACGACACAGTTCCGTCAACACTATTAGTCCGGTCCGAGCGGGTAGCTACGCCAAATGGGAGACGAGACCCAAAACAAAGGGCCAGCGCCGAACGAGGGGAGGCGAGTCCCACAACGACCCCTTGAGCTGCCGCATCCCCGTTTCCGCGGCGGGCAGCCGTGTAGGAGGTCTGGCTCCCGGCCAGTATCCCCCACCCACTCCCAGAACCCGGCCTGAACCCCAAAGCCAGGCTGCCACATACCCCTCAAGGAAAGTGCCTGACCTACATCTTGGAACGAAGCGCAGAAGGAACTACGTCACCAACGCCCCACTAACTCCCATCCTAATCCTCCGGCCCTTCTAGGCATCGGGAGGATTCTGCCTCTCTGTGCCGGGGTGGCAGGAGTCCTTCGGCCCCGGCTCAAACCAGCCACTACTGCGAGCTCAAGCCCCGCCCCCCCCTCCCAGTTTTGGCCCAATCATTAGCTGGGAAGACGAAGGGCTTGGCGAGTTTGGCCAATACGAGGAGGGCTCTAGAAGGAGTGGAACCTGGGGAAGGGACTTGGGTAGCGCGGGAAGAGGAACCAATCGACTAGGGGGCCGGCTAGAATCAGCTACCGTTAATCGGCAGGATAGAAAAATAACTTTTGGGTTCCAGGCTCTGCAGATACAGTAGTGAAGAAAATGAACTCGCTGCCTCAGGAAGCTTACCTTCAAGACATGTGAGAAAATAATAAATACGGAGAACGTAAGTAGTATGGGGGGAAAGAGAGAGGAGATGGCGGTGGGACTTTTTTACAGATGACAGGAAGTGAGCAATTGAGGCATGTGTGTGTCTGGGAGAAGAGAGTTCCTGATAGAGAGGGGACACCAAGAAGCAAAGGCCTTAAAAGAGAAGGGACGGAGAGTTCACATGTCAGACTTCACGGACTTTGGATGTATTCCGAATAACACTGAAGGGTTTGGGGACCGAGGGGTGACATGATCTTACCTTTTTTTTTTTTGTTCTGGCATTAACTAATTTAAGCCTCAGGGTAATTTTATGATAACATCATCCTTATTTTCTGGATAAGGAAACTAAAGCCTACGTAAGTGAAATGGTTTGCTTATGGTTGCACAGCTAGTAGTGGAAAATTTGAAATGTGGACTTGGGTCTTCTGACGATCGATCCTATATTCTTTTATCTACTGCCACATTCCCTCAAATTAAAGATTGCATTTCGCCCAAAAGATGTTGAGATATAATGAGCCATCGATAATCCCTTCACCTTTTTCAAACATTATTTTGAAATGTTTGAACATACACATACCCCTTAGCTAGATTCAACAGTTGTTAACACCTTGCCACATTAGTTTTTTCTCTCCTCATACACATACTCATTTTATCTGTTGTTATTGTTGAGCCATTTGAAAATATATTGAAGACATCGTGACCCTTCAACCCTAAATATTGCAGTATGCATCTCCTAAAAATAAGGATCTTCTTCTACATAATCAAAATACAATGGCCACCCTTAAGAAATTTAAAAATAATGTTATATCATCAAATGGACATACTATTAAATGTTATATCCATTCTCTATTTCATCATCTCCATTGTTCCCCAAATATCTTCTGCAGATTTTTTTTTTAATCAAAGTTCACTCATTGCATTTGGTTGTGGTGTCTCTGAAGAGCTTCTTTTAGTCTAGAACAGATGAGTAACTTTTTTCATTTCATTGACTTTTTGAAGAGTCTAGGCCAAGTGTTATAAAATTTCTCACATTGTGTAAATCATAAATCAGTGAATTTTCCTGATTGTTTCCTCATTGTATCCCCCTATATGTCCTATAATTTGGAAGGTAAGGATAGAGGCTTGATTAGATTCAGTTAAATCTTTGCTTCACAGGTTGTGTTAGAACTTATTGCATTACATGCAAAACTTAATTTCTTTTTCTTTTTCTTTTTTTGTCTTTTGTGTGTATATTAAAATTTCTCCATAATAAAAAGCAAAAGAAAACATTAGTGCTGGTAAGGGGGGTTGGATCAAGGAGAGAAATAGTTAAAGGCTAGGGGACCTCTTTTTGAGGTGATGGAAATGTTCTAAAATTAACTGGAGTGATGACTGCACATATATGTGAATATTTCAAAACCACTGAACTGTACATTTTACATGGTTACAGGTTATAACACTGCCTTTGATGTAGCTCAGTGTTGTTTTTAGTTCTATCTTTCTCTTTCCCAGAATAGCTACCATTTTACATGGGTGAATTGTATGATATCTGTATTATATTTCAATAAAAGTGTTAAAAACAACAAAAACACAACAGAGAGCCATTCATGTGTCTGCCATAGGGCTGATACGGCCAGGTTTCAATTGGGAATAATATGCTGACTGAGAATACACCCCAGGAGGCAGTGGCTATGGCTTTCAACCCAGGGGAAAATATGTTCTCCTAAGAATAAGGCCAACTCCCCACAGTGGCAGGTCAATCCAGATTTGCCCTTGAGTTGAATTTCTATTAATACAAAAACAAAAATAAAAACCCTGATATTATAGGCTAAATTGTGTCCCCCATAAATTGTTCATTGAACTCTGAACCCTCAGGACCTCATGATGTGACTATATTTAGAGATAGAGCCTTTAGAGAGGTAATAAAGGTTAAACGAGGTCATTAGGATGGATTCTAATTTAATATGACCAGTGTCTTTATAAGAAGAGGAAATTGGGACACAGATTAACACAGAAGAAAGACCATGTGAAGACAGAAGAAGGTGGCCATCTACAAGTCAAGGAGAGAGACCTCAGAAGAAATTAACCCTGCTGATACCTCGATCTAGAATATTTAGCTCCAGAACTGGAGGAAAATATATTTCTGTCGCATAAGCCACCAAGTCTGTGGTACTTGTTATGGTAGCCCTAGCCAACTTATACACCGGACTTCCTTGAGGAACAACATATTTGGTGGTGACTAACTCATGATTGCCCCAAGAAAAGGAAAAAGCTTTCAGAACCTGGAGATGCAGAGCAAGTGGCATATCAGGAGATGGCTTTGCTCTTGGTATCAGTAACAGGCCCGGACATTATAGTTTCATGTGGAGCATACCTTTAACTCTGCCCCAATACAAGCTATTCATAACTCTTACTCTAGCATATTGCTTTGGACAAACCAGAGGCCCCTGACCACATGTGCAGCTCCCCTTGTTCTTGCAGATTTGGGGGAATTATCTAGCTGTTCCTGATCCTACAGTTCAAATATCCCACATATCCACTCTCAGTGGCAGCCTTAGGGAACCTGTGAGGAGGTGAATTGCCTAGAGTTCCTCAAATCGTTCTCTTTTGAGTCTTTTAAAGAATTAACTACAACTATGTCATTCCAATGCTCCTCACTAGGACAGATGCGACAATGAATAGCCATAGTAAATGCACAGCTTAGAATGGATGTCATCAGTGGCTTTAAGTTTAGCATTGTAGCAGCTGCCATGGGGAACCAGTGGTTTGGCTCCCGTTACCGCTTGAGTGTCATCAATTTTTGCTCATGGCTGATGCAGCCTGAATACTGACTAGAGTTTCTACTAGTGGCCTCTTCCTGACATCAGGACATGCTCTGTGACTTGCCAGAGTTCCACAGGTATGGTATAATTGCAATTGTTCTGGCCACTACTCCCCTGGAAAGTAACATAGTCTCCGTGAGGGGATATAGTACTTTTCAATTTTACCAAATGGGAATCAAAGTATATAATTAAGGCATACAGTCTGTGCCCTGTGGCCTTGAAAGTGTAGCTATGGTTGCCTTATTCAGTCTCAGGGGAATATATGTGGTTGTGATTATTCTCACGGTACCCAAATCTTGGGTGACTATTGGTTCTTTGCATGTCCATCCACAATTCATACGGCACCAAGTTGGGAAACTGAGTATCTTCTAAATGCCTCATCCATATATAAAACAATGTAACTGGAAAAAAACGGGGGAGAAACCTTTAGTATCATCATAAAATGCCACTGTATAGTCATTCCTAGAAACTTTTAAGTCTATGGACTGGCCCATCAAAGGTGGAAAACATTGTTCTTAGTTAGCGGGAAATTCCTAGGCAAACATCACCTGAGGAACACTCACAGGTTAGAAAATGGGGATGGGGCATCACATGTCTCGCCTTCTGTCTTTTCATGTAAAACATTAACATGCCTTAAAATGGAAACTACACCCTTCCTCCTTTGGCATCCACCTGGGTAAAGTACAAGTCCCTTGGCTCTATGCATATATTAGTGGGAAAACTGTTGTGGTTAAGTAAGGTTTAAGTCAACAATGTCCTATCCTGGGTCAAATACAGCTGACACCGTAACACCTTCCTTCCTCCCTGCCCACCGCCCTGCCGCCCCAGGCAAGTGCTCCTACAGGGCCCTATACAGCTAGAACGCAGCTAGAACGTATCCTAATGTTAGGGGTAGTTTTGTTTTTTTTTTTTAATCTTTCTATAGAGCAAAAGCCATCCTGTAGGTATTCAATTTATCCCTAACATTAGAGGTTTTCATGAATGTATCCTCTGTTGCACTCTCAAGAGGTCAATAATTTGACAGAAATGTCTCCCAACACAAGACAGTATGCAGTAAATTGTTAGCACCCAAAATCTCTTGATCTTCCCTATTGGATTTAAAAGCTGAATGGCCAGGGTTGGGAATGCAGAGCATAGCTGTGGAATATTTTCTTTGTGTGCGTGAGAGGTAAGAGGGTATGTATCCAGCAACTAGCACCTTTACCGTATTTGACCACCTGGGGCATACCCATCTCCTGGGTATAAATTGTCTGGTTTTTAAAAATAAAATTGAGAATTCAATCATATTGCTTACTGATACTGTTCACTCTTTTTCTGCACTGTAGACTCACAGAGGGAGCAGAAGCTATGTGCTAAAATTAAAAATTTCCACACTTACTTCAGGAATATTTTTCAGAAACGTGTGCAAAATAATAAAAGCTCTGCATGACTTCTTGCCCTCCAAAAACTAAAAAAACAAAACAAAAAACAAAACTCTAACTCATGTGGATTTTCTGATGTCAAACAAGGAATAAACTATAACCAAGGCATTCGAACTTGCAATGAATTCTTCTAAGTGTAGTTTCTGGTGGATTAATTTTCTATAACTGAATGTTTTCTCACTTACCTCAAGAATAGGTTCTTTTCCCAATTTGGAGTTGCTGAGGTAAAATAAAGTCTGAGTTATGACTGAAGGTTTTTCCACGTTCAGTTCTTTTACAACGAAGCTATTCAGAATCGATAGAGAACATGAAAAGGAGGCTCCATTGGGTCTACAGTATGAGAGCAGAGCAAAAAAAAAGACAAAAAGCCGGCTCTACGTGAAGGTTTTCAACCAGATTAAAAATCATTGAGGTGCTTTACCACTGAAGTATGTATTAGCAATGTAAATTTACAACTAACCTGGCTGGCTTCAGATCCAAAGAGACAATTTTAACAGCATCCAATTAGATTCTAAAAAGATTCAAGGAAAACCCGCTTTCCTATTTGGGGGCAAATATCAGGACTGGAAAGACCTCATAATTGACTAATGAAGAAAAACTTCATTTGTGTTTTCCATAACTAAAAAGCCCCTGCAACCTGAAGTGGTAAAAAGACATTTGAAAAAAATAAATTCAAAAACTGGAGTTCCAAAGAGAAACAAATTAAACTTGACAATCTTGACAGAAAAATTAAAAGGAAACCACAATGTACATTATGTATGAAAATGGAGCTCTAACTACATATACGAAACAGTAAATTAATTTTATAGAGCAGGTAAAACTTAATGCCACTCTGACATTCCAGTAAAAATGATTTCCAGATGTATGTCATTATGAATATTGGCACAGAAGAAGAGACCTAAAGAACACACTCAATGAAGAAACCAAAATATTGCTAAAGATTTGTCTCTCCCAATTCCCTCCCTAAGAATGGATCAGACTCAGGTATTTTCACCTTTCAAAAAATAATTCCCACATTATGCAAACTCTTCCAAAGTAATACAAGAAAAATAAATTTTCCAAATACATTTTACAAAGCCAACAAAACCTTTGTAAATTCAATCTAGTTCTATACTTTAAAAAATCACAAACAAATAGCTTTTATACCAGGTATACAAAGAAATTTCAATTATTTAAAAACTTGTCAAAAGATTTACAAAAAGAATGATATGACCCATAAAATTACACCAAGAGTTCTTTTAAAACTTGCTATAATTTAGCAATCATCTTAATAAAAACTCTTTAAGTATAACTGCTATAACGCATACTATGTGCCAAGCACCATTTTAAGGGCCTTATACCTATGAATTAATATCCTAACAATTCAATGAAGTAGTTCCATGTTATAGATGGAAGAACTGAGACACAAGGAAGCCAAGTGACATTCCTAGGATCACACACCTAAGAAAGTGGTGGAGTCAGGATTGAACCTAGAGTTCTAGGCACAAAATCTGTGTCCTTAACTATGATGCTATCTATATTGCTTCTTCTAAAAATAGGAATAGAAGGTAAGTTCCTACATACAATAGAATATGCATCAGAAATCAATAACGAAGTAACAATAGTGAGACTTCCAGTACATGTAGAAGATATCAATGAGGTGTTTGTATGTGATATGAGATGCCACTTCCACCTTTAGATGCTTCTGGTCTAGTTAGGGAGAGGGACAGGGAGACTGTACCCAATTTAAGTAAGATTCAACTAGAAAATTGTTTAAAAAATTATTTATTAACAATGTATGAAAATTATTATCTATATGCTAAAAGAAATAATTACCACACCCAACCTCAAAGAACTTACAATAAATTTGTATGAATATATACATATATGCACTGAGAATAATTTACAAGGCAATTTATCAACAGCTGCACATTGTAGCACCAGCTAATTCAAAGTACTGAGGTCAAATGAATAAAAATTTAAGAGGAATGAAGAAATATTTGAAGACAGTCTTCCAGAGATGACATGGATCTAATAGGTTCTGAGGGACACAGATTAGCAAACGGGAAGAAGAAAAGGTTTTCTGGGTAGGGTACACAAGTGATTAGAGTCTAGATTGGAGTAGAAGTTTAAAAAGTAGGTAAGAAGGGCCATGACCAAGAGAAAGGAAACAATAAATCAGTCTTAGAGAATGACTTTATGTAAATGGGGAAAAAGGTAGAATACAATAAGGAATATCTGTCCTTGAGAAGCACAGTCGGCTTATGGGATGCATAAGGAAGAAATGAGATACATTTTGAAACAATTGAGAGAGAGGGTATGAGAGAGAGAGAGAGAGAGAGAGAGAGAGAGAGAGAGAGAGAGAGAGAGAGAGAGAGAAGGGAAGGAAAGAAAGAAGCAGGAAACCTACATGTACTTGACATGTATAGTGCTTACTCCCCAATACTGGGGAAGGATTGCAGTGTTACTCCCACTCTCCCATCATCATGACCCAGTAGACAGCAGCTAAGGAATGACCCACTACAATTAGTGGTTCCAAAAGCACAGGCTGAGTACCCTTCTTATAAAGAAATTTAAATCAAAGTTCCTTGCTCTGTCTTGGAAAATCTGACTTACGAAACTGACCGAGCCAGAGCTGAGTGCTTCTCTCCAGTGTGAGTTCGCTGGTGGTGATTAAAAGTGGAACGCTGACTGAAGGCTTTCCCACACTCGATACATTCATAGGGTTTCTCACCAGTGTGAACTCTCTGGTGCACGATGAGTTGTGAGCTGTCACTAAAGGCTTTTCCACAATCGTTACATTTATAGGGTTTCTCCCCAGTATGGGTTCTCTGATGCACCATGAGACTAGAGCTGTAACTAAAGACCTTCCCACACTCATTACATTCATAAGGTTTCTCACCAGTGTGAATTCTCTGGTGTATAATGAGGTGTGAGTTTTGATTGAAGGATTTTCCACATTCGTTGCATTTATAGGGCTTTTCACCTGTGTGAAGTCTCTGATGTCGAATAAGACATTTACTCAGGCTGAATGCCTTACCACACTCATTACATTCAAAAGGTTTTTCTCCAGTATGAATTCGCTCATGGTCAACAAGCTGAGAGTTCTGATTGAAGGCTTTCCCACACTCCCTACATTTGTATGGTTTTTCCCCAGTATGGAGGCTTTGATGCCGAATAAGACATTTACTCCGACTGAAGGCCTTGCCACATTCAATACATTCGTAAGGCTTCTCCCCAGTGTGGATTCTCTGATGGTCAATAAGATTTCTATTAGAACAGAAAGCTTTCCCACACTCATTACACTTGTAGGGCTTTTCACCAGTGTGAAGTATCTGATGTCGGACAAGGCTTTTACTCCGAATGAAGGTCTCCCCACACTCATTGCATTCATAAGGTTTCTCCCCAGTGTGAGTTCTTTGGTGGTCAATGAGTTGGGAACTCTGAGTGAAGGCTTTTCCACATTCATTGCATTTATAGGGTTTCTCCCCATTATGAAGTCTCTGGTGTTGAATGAGGTGGGAGCTGTGCCGGTAGGTCTTCCCACACTTGCTGCATTCATAGGGCTTTTCCCCTGTGTGGATTCTGAGATGAACTATGAGCTGAGAGGTCTGCCTGAAGGTCTTACCACACTCATTACACTCATAGGGTTTCTCTCCAGTGTGGATTCTCTGATGGCCAATGAGGTGTGAGCTTCGATTAAAAGCTTTGCCACACTCATCACACTGATAGAATTTCTGTGCCTTCAGAACTCCTTGATGCTCTGCAGGACTGGCGGACAGATGTGGAAGTTCCCCATGTTCCTTATAATCACATCCACCTTTCGTGGACTTGTTTTTATCCTCATGTGTTATTTCCAAGAAATCACTTTTCAGTCTGTTCCCTTCCTCACCTGAAGGTTGCACTTCTGGCTTCTCTAAAGCATCATCACAGGCATCTCCAGCCTCTGGTCCCGCAGGAACCACCTCACAGAGGTCTCCTGATGTTCCATCAGATGATTCTGATCCTTTAGAAATTTCCTGCTTTGGAGGCAACTCTGAATTCTCCATCCTAGTGTCCCCTGCAGCCAAGAGAAAGAAGAAAACAGCTTTTACTCATTTTTTGTCCCATTGAGGAATCCTGATTGTCAGGCGTCTATGTGCCTGAAAAAAACCTTCATATTATTGGTGAGGAATAAGGTACCCATTGAGAATCGGAGAGAGAATGAAAAATAGCTCAAATTTTTCTTCATGGACAGAAAGACAAAGAGGGGTAAGATAGTCAGTGGAGGAGGATGGACAAAGACCCATCAGGACAGACAGATGCTGAGTTAGCACTGCCAAATGAGCAGGGTAATCAGGTAAGCAAGAGACCAGATGTAAAGCATGTCTGATCTTCCAGAAGTTACTGAGACGCCATGTCTCCTTAGTAAATGATAAACCCTAAGATCTTTTCCAACCATGACATTTTATGGTTCCATGATTCTCAGCAACAATGTTGTGGAGAGTGACGGCAAATACCTCAAAGGAAATATGAGAAACAGGATGGGAAAACACAAGTTGAAGGGAGATTCTGATTATGAGGGTATGGTTAGAAAAAAAGTATAAAAAAGCAGTGATTCTGTTATGATAGGACAATGAGAACATTTAGAGAAATGATGGGTTGAGAAATGCTGGAGAAAAGTACTGACAGGGAGAGCAGAATTCTAAAGGTGGGGCTCTCCTAGACCCTGCAGCACAGGACTGGTAGTAACCAGTACTATATTTCTATAAAAATTAAGAAGGGCATCAATCATTGGAAATATAAATCAAAATGTGACCTTGGTACCTTGATAATCTAAAATCATAAGAAAACCGAAGAATTGAATATGTGCTTTTGAATTCTAGAATTTTGAATTCAAAAGCTGGGAGAAGGGAGAACAATCAAGCTTATAGTTAAACACATAAAATGTGGTTCCTTTTAATCACATCTAAACCAAAGCTACAAATGCTACTTTAGAATATCAAAGTTGTAGATTTCTGAATCCCTGATTCTTAAGTCCGCCCTCTCCAGGTTGGCTACTGTCCTGGACTTGTGCATCAGAGAATCTGCCCCAGAAATATCCCTTTCCAGGATACTGTCAGGCCCCAGCTTTTGCTCAGAGGGAAGCTGAGGCAAACCATGCTTTGTGCCAAGTAACCCAACTCATTCCAACGTGGACCACAGGTGACTGGACCAGGGCCAGGCACTACGCCCACGTTTAGCTTTTCTGTAGATTAGTCATCGGCCTCTGCTGTGGCCCGGGCCCAAGTTCTGCCCAAACAGAGATGATATTTAAAGGCTGAAGCACCCTTGCAGCCCCTCTCTGAGTACACTCTGAACTGGAAGTAGGGCAAAACGAAAGAAATTACCCTACAGTCAGAGGTCGAGCAGAAATAACGCATGGAGAGAAGCCAAACCATCAGGAGCCACAGCAAGCAGAAGGTGTGAGTGAACAGAAAGTCCAGTTAAGAAGGAGTTATGAGGGGAATGAAAGATTCAGAGTGAAGAGAATGGGCAGCAGTGGGAGGAGAAAACAGATATGCGGTGAGCAGTTTTGTTACATTCCCAGTAAAACAGGGCGGAAAAATTCATTTATTTTTGTTGCCAAGGCTCCCAGGCCCCGCGGTTTCAGGGAGGCCTTGCTTCTTGAAGTCTGGTGTAGCTGCTCGGTTTATACGGGGTTCCCAGTGCTGTAGCCTTACTGTGAGTCACAGCTCAGCCCTTAAAATACCTTGAGTGGCTTTCTGTTCCTCACAACTACAGACTCTAACTAATAGCCAGCCTAGCTCAATCCATGATGAAGTAGAGAGAAGCCTGATAACTGTTAAAGCTGGGTGATGGGCAAGACAGGTTCGTTATACTGTTCTCTCCCCTTTGTCTACATTTGCAATTTTTCGTGATAAAAACTTATGAAGAAAAGCAATATAGCAAAGAAACCGTGAAGAAGGCAGAGCTAAGGGACTGGGGCACGGAACCATTACCCCACGAGGCCACGCTGCCTTGCGTCTCCGGCATGACGTTCCGACGCCGGGCTCTCTGACTCAGTGCCAGACCTTTCCACTTCCTCTCGGAGTAGTCCACAGACAGGAACTCGTATGCTGCAGACCCCTGGAATGACAAGCTCCTGTTGCTCAGTGACATTCCCTGCCTGGAAGGGCAGCGTCATCAGAGAGCACAGGGTAAGGGCCCTAACGGGCAAAAGGCTGGGGAGGGAGAGGCTGGGATGACACATCTAAAAGGACGAGTCTGGGGCAAGAGAGTCCATGAACTCAGCAGGCGGGACCAGCCCCTGGAAAACACTCAGGTGGGGAAGCCACAGGGACAGTCTCAGAACGGGCCAGAGGCCGGCAGATGCGCTCTAGCTATTCCTGGGCCACGGACTTGGATCTCGGCGAAGACAGAAAAAACCAAGCTCACCTGGGGCCTGACCGCCCGAAGCACCGTTCCCGCCGCTTGGTCTCCTGAGATCCCTGCCTGGCAAAGGGCAGGCACCGGGGAAGCACGTCGAGCTGGGGTAGGAGAGAAAGCTATGAGTGGGACGAGCCCAGCCCTTGGCTCCAGTGAGGTCTGTATCCCAGGGGTTGGATTCACGAGAACCCAGGCAGCTCCACACACACTGCCTCTCGCCCCTCTTGCACACCACACAGGCATTATCCTAAGCATGCTGTGACTTTTCCATGGAGGACACAGTAGCACGTCTCCAGTTAAAGTGAATACTGGCTTCTCCCAGCCCTCATCTCCAACCCCTCTGAAGGAAGCTGTACTTCATTTTCTTTTTAAATTGAGGTATAAGTGACATATAATAATTGTTTAAGGTGTACAACATAACAAATTGTCACTTGTATATACTGCAAAATAATCACCACAAAAAGTCTAGTTAACATCCTTTACCACATATAGTTCCCAAAAGATTTTTTTCCACTTTGGCCGCACATATACTAAGATTGGAAGCTACACTTTGGACCACTTTCTCTCCCTCATGGCTCCGCTAGGATCAGCCTTGCCTGATTTCCCCCTAGGATCGCTGGCCCGTCATTCCCTGGTTTCTTTTCCTTCTCCTGCCCTCTTATTTGGATGCTCCAGGCACTCAGGCCTCGGTGCTTTTTTTCCTGTCAGAGATCACCGATGCTCACTGCTCTGATGCCTCTCTCACAGTTCTGTTCTCTCCTAGCCATCTTTCACAAGCTTCCAGTTGACTATTAGACAATTCATTTAGTGTCCCACAACAACTTAAGTTCAGTGTCCAAAATGCATGTTCTTATCATTTTCCCTTCCTGACTTCTCAAGTTGTCAATGATTCCAGATATTAGCCCCAAACCTCTAATTCCCTCTCCTCTTCGATGCCCCATGGATTCTTCTTTCACAATGTCTGTCTTATCTATCACCTTCCATTCCGCAAAACCCGACTCAGGCAATAATCACCCCACATTCATTCTCCTAGACTAGCTTCCTATTGAGGCTCCTGGCTGCTGGTCTCCCCATTTGATCCATAGGGCTCACATGTGCCAGAAAAATTGTCCTAAAATATTGTTTCTAATACAATATCCCCTGCCCCCAAAATCTTCCTGGCCTCAACTCTAAGGTCCTGTACAAGCAGACCGCAGGCTCCCAAATACACTCCTCCTTGACCCCGCCTCAGCAGGGTCCAAGAAACTCCCGCTAAGAGTCTTTGCTTATATTCTCTGCACTGGCACCTCCCATTTTCCTCTACCGTTTAAATCACTCCCTGATTTATCACTGTCCACTCCCACTGTACCTCCTCCATGAAGAATCCCTTGCCCACTTCAGCTCACCATTAACAATGTTCACACTGCTCATTGATGATGGCATCAAATGCTTGGCCACACCTATCATTCTTGTGTATCTTACAAGGTTGCCTCTTCACGCACTGTGACTGACTCTCTGGCAACTAGATAACAAGCTCTTTGAAAGCAGTGATGGTGTACTATACCTCTAGGGTCCCCAACAGTGCCTCTCTCGTGACATATGCTTGGCAAAAACTTGCTAAATACATAAATATTTGAATAAGAAAAAAGGAACACACAAAGTCACTCGGGAGGGAAGACCGAGGGTGGGGCAATGACGGCTTCCAAGAGGAGGGAAGTGGGGAGATGAAGGAGACTCCAGAGGAGAGAAGAGAGGCGTGACTTCAGGCCAGAGCTGGAGGGGTAAGTACCGGAGTGCCTATTGGGGAGGTGGTGGGCTCCTGGGTCATGAGAAGGTTCCAGGTGGGCTCCTGGGGCCAAACCCTCACTGAGGGGTGAGGCAGGAGAACATTCCTCTGTTGTACCCAGGGGTGTCACCTCTTCCAAATGCATTTCCTCTTCCTGTGCTGGAGCTGAAACCTAGAGACAAGGAAATACAATTGGGTTCAAAAGAGCATCCTTCAAGATACAGAAACCTAAACCTCTAAGAAGCACCCCCAGAAAGCAAGCCATGGAAAAGAAGAGCCTGAGTATCCTTCCAGCCCCACCAGTACAGCCTGCTGGGGGAAAATCTGTCAAAGCAGGAACTATAGCTTGCACTCCTACCAGCCATCCTTCTGTTGACCTTCCTGTTAGGAGATTGAAGACCAGATTACATAACTACTTCCATTGTGTGTTGGTTCTTCAAACACAAATTTGCTTTAAGAACCATCTAGAAATAGGAACCAGGAGAGCAATTTAGTACACTCCCTAGGGCCTTAGCCTATAGAAGAGGTCAATCAGAAGTACCACGAAAATAAATAATAATCAGTGTGTCCACCTGAATGTGCACAAATAATGCCACTGAGGCTGATAGCTCGAACAACGTCCCAAAGAGTGGCTGACAAATCTCAAAAGAGCTTTTCCAATTTATCTCAGCAAAAGTGTCTCCTCTTCAGAGAAGCCACCCCTGACCACACTGACAAAGCAAGGATAGTCATTCTTTCAAACTACCTGATTATATTTTCTATAGCAAGTATTAATCTTTATATTATCTTATTTATACTTTTATTGTCTATTTCTCCCCCAATGAAATATAACCTTTTTGAGCGTAGGAACTTTATCTTGATCACTAGCTCCTACAACAATGCTTGGCCTAACACTGGTAATCGATTAATATTTGCTGACCAACTTCCTCTCAATATTCTACAAGGAGTTTTTAGGGTTATCTGCAAATTCAGTTTTCAATATTTACTAACTCTCCCCAATAATTTATATAAAAAAGTCAAATAAGATCAGATAACACCAATCTCTAGAGAATAGATCTCAGAGAATAGACCTTTTATTTCTAACTGTTGTTTGTTGTAATCAAACCAGCTCCTCACAATCTCATGGTTACTATTTTTACCAGCATTTGGAGCAGAAAACCTAAAACATCTAAATAAATCAAGTTTCTAAGCTTGCTTGCTCTGGAATGTACATGGTATGGCATAAGGTAAAAACTGCTCCTTCAATAAGCCATATCTAACTGGGTTACATCTGCTGAGATGGGAGGGGACTCACTCCTTTAGCATATATCCAGCATAGTGGTAGGACCAGGAGGCTCCCTAGGGTCTATGGTTCCTAGGCTCTCCACTAGACAGTTCTTACAAATTGGAGTTACAGCTCTTAAATACAGCAGCTGTCGGTACTGGCAAAAGACAGAACTTAAATGCACTGTGAGAAAACAACCTTGTAATTCACCAACAATTAAATCTCAGAACAGTTCTTATTCATTATCTAGGACTCACAGGTTTCCTGTCCTCACAGACATGAAATCCCCATTCTAATTTTCATTCTACAAGGGCATTCCACAATAAGACACTGAAAGAAAGCTAGGGGCTTAGAACCTAGGAAACTGAAAAGTCCTGGTTCCCACACCTAGTGGTACCCAGCAATAACCATACTTTGGTTAAATCTTATGGACGAAGGGAATGCTTACTAGCTCTGTCATCTTAGATGAGTCAATTAATCTCAGTGTGCTCACATCACTTGCCAAATGGAGATAATGATTACTACTTGTGTATTTTGTAAGCCCACTAGGAGCTGACATGATATAGGACAAAAGCATTCTGTAAGTTGCATGATTCTGCAGCCCAGCAGGTATTACCCTACAGCCCTCCCCAGCCCCAATGTGCACACATGCACATGCTCACTCCTGTTAAGTAGACTGACTCTGCCCTGATATTCCTTAATCTCTCTCTGGAAAAATGCCATGAAAAAGCTTGTTTATTCATTTAGCCATAAATTCATTTTATGAGCCCATGCTAGGAAAGTCATGTTCTCACATCTTTATGTCAGAAAACTGAGCTGATAATAGTGGCAGAGTAAGAAATTGAGATCCCACACCTAGGCTGGAGCTATGAGTGTCCAGCTGCCCTGTCAATTGTTAGTTACTCTCTTGGGTTTGTGACTCAGTCACTTTTTTCTGAGGCTCCCTGGATAAAATGGAGAAGGAGTTCTCTTCTGCTTAAGCAAAAGAGAATAGGAAAATTTTTCTTCCACCCTCCTCACTAAATAGCACTCTGAACACTTCCTCAGCCACTTGTCTTTGCCCATGGTTAGGCCTAGTTGCTTGCTAGACCTTGGTGATGGCTGATTTATTGCTGTGTTTACTTGTTTACACAAAGAAATAATAGTTGATAATGGATTTGGTAAGTCCAAATGGGCATTGGTAGTACTCCTGGAAAAAGGTCTAGCTCTAGACCTATCAACTGGAACTGGTTCCCTAAATATGTAATCATTTTTTAAAAACCATTGAATAAAGTTATGTGATGGGTACTCAGGAGATTTCATATGCTGGTTTTCCCTGGTAAAGTGCAAAGGAGTAAACGTAGAGGGGACCCTAATCCACCCTGCTCAGCTGCAACAGAGCAATTTGAGACTCTTCCAGAGGAACTGACTTATCTGTGGTGTGATGGTCTTCTGATCTGCCAATTTAGCACTAATCTAGATGTTGCTGTGAAGGTATTTTGTACTTGTGATTAAAAATCATAATCAGTTTACTTTCAGTAAAGGAGATTATCCAAGGTAACCTGGACGGGCCTAATTCAATCAGTTTCAAGGCCTAAAAATCTGGGCTGACTGTTCCATGAAGAAATTCTGCCTGTGGACAGCAGCTTCAGGCAGCCCTTCCTGATGGCCTGCCTGACAGGTTTCAGACTTGCCTTGCCATCGCAAGCTATTTTCTAGCAATGTAAATATTTATATACTTATACATGTAACTTTCTAATGGTTTTTTCCTCTGTGGTTGAATCCTGACTGATACACATGGTAACCGAACTAGTTAGCTTTGTGGTCCTGGAAGCCAGATTTCTCACTGTTATCGCCCTCCAAAGTTTCCTCTAATTTGAGTTACCTTGGCTTTAAATTTGAGAGAATCCACGGAAGTACAAAAAATTGAATTTAGAATTAAAGAGGCAAAAAACAAACAAACAAAAAAACAAACAAACCCAGTTGGGTTCAGAAAGCTAGAAAAGGAGCAAATTATAAGGCCTAGAAATGTCACCTCTCATAAGGAACCGAAAAGACAAGAAGAGAGAGAATTGACTGAGCAGTCTGAGGAAGTGAGTAATGAGAACTTCTCAAATGAGGGCCCATGTTATCCACATACCCAAAGGTTTACTTCCCCTCACCATGCTCCCCCATTCTAACCAGTGTGTAGATCCTCTACCTGCCAGGAGATGCTATGTGGATCTCCAGGCTGAAGTTGGGCTCATGAAACACTATTTCACAAAACACTATTTCATAAAGTGATTCATGTAGCTAGGCTGCAAATTGTATTTGTTTATGGCTTGGAGCACAAAACTATTTCCCCTCCATCCAGGGAACTAAATGGCTCAGGAATCCTAAGGGCAAACCAGCCTAGAGCCAAAGGAACAGAGAATGGCTATCCCCAGGCTAACCTAAGCCCTAGAGTATGGTTCTAGATGCCATTCTAGACTCAGTGCTTACCTCTCCTGGTCCACTGAGGTGTCTCTGGAAATCCTCCACGACAGCTACAGCTTCCTCACCACTTTCAGGGTGATGCAGCTGCACCCAGGTCCGAAGCTCCCCAGGCAGGATGCTCAGGAACTGCTCCAACACCAGCAGCTCCAGGATCTGCTCCTTGGTGTGCACCTCTGGCATCAGCCACCAGCGACAGAGCTCCCGGAGCCGGCTCAGTGCCTCTTGCGGCCCAGACATTTCATGGTAACACAACTGCCGGAAGTGCAACCGGAAAATTTCACAGACAGGAGTATGGTTCTTTTGAAGACTGCAGCCCTGCACCCAGGTCTGGCTCCCTGGCTCCTGCTTCATGGTCAGGCGCCCCTCCTGCTTCTGAAGAACAGCAGTCCTAGGGATGAGGCCTAAACTTCCCCTGCCTTGGGTGGCCATTGTGATCCCAAAGAGAAGCTTGTTCCAGCAGTAGTTTGTCTGATTAAAAGCAGTTTGTCTGATGATGGTCTGTAATTCAGGTATCAGGAGCTGTTTTTCAGGAGTCGAGGGTGTGAGGAGATGGCTGTGTCACCTACGGAAACATCGAGAGAGAAATCAGAGGCCCAGAGTATTCGGTCCCAGGCTGATGTCAGACCCTCCACAGTTAAAAAGCAAAGCTCCAGAAAAAAAGGGCACAACCAGGACAGTCTCTCTAAGCGTCTCTCCACATGACTTCCTTCCTGAAACTTTCAGTGCCTACATAACCGACAGATTAAAACCTAAATATCTATGCCTTGCATTCACAGTCCTTCACAATCTGGCCTTAGGTCTCTGTTCTAGCCACACCCCCTACCACTCTCCCCAGGTACCCAGGTTAGAAAGACAGCACTGATCTCCAAATGTGGGATATGCATAATCCAAAGGGTGCATAAGAAAATAGTGTTGTTATTTAATTCCTATTTAGTGTATGTTTTATAATGTGCATTAAATTTATAAAAACACTACATATCTTTAATTTACAAATAAACCTATGTTGTTAGAAGTGCATGCTCAACACCCTCCTACTCCTCTCTATTAAGATAGAGATGCACAATAAAGAAAGTTTGGGACCAAAGCTCTAGAGACACAGCTAGTATACTCTTCCTTGTTTGGAGATTTCTTCTTCCTTTCAACTTCTCCTATTCATCTATCAAGACCCAGACAAATGCCATTTTCTCTTGAATTTCCTGACTGTCCCATAACCTCTTTTTCTGTACCTCTCACTATAATACTGTATTTTAACTCGTTTATACACAACTCAACACTCACACCCTCCAAACTGCTGGATGGACACCAAGAAAAGGAACTCGATGCAATCAAAATGCCAGACCTTTTTCTACTCAACCCACCTTCCCTAGAAAGCCTTCCTGATCTCTCCAGGTTTAAGTGGGGTTATTGCCTCAGTGAGCCCACAGTATCTTTCATTCAAAACCTTTGATAGAGCACTTCTCACACTGTGTTTGTGGCTTACATGGTTGTCTCTCCACTTTGTGGGAGGACTCAAAGGGCAGGACTGGTTTCCAGTCATCTTTGTACATATGTGTGTACAGCCCCCACAGCAACACATTATCTGATAAACGAATGAATGTGCTTCATTTAGCCATTACTGACGCGGGGGAAAAACTTTTTTGTTCAGTTTATACATGGTAAGAAAAATTTTTATTTTCAATAAAAATATATATTGAAAATTAGCACCTTAGTGGTAACTAGGGCATTTGTGCTATGCTTCCAATTCACCATGCATCTTGGTATCCTGGGTAAACTACTTCTCTTTAGGCCTCAATTTCTTTAAAAAGGCAAAGATGCACTTAAAAATAATATTAACTCTGCTCTGAGATGCCACACAATGCAGAAAGTTCAGGCCATTTTCCTATTTCCTTTTCTGTTTCGAATACTCAGCAGCTCCTCTCCTCTGGAGTTTTTGGGTTTCCAAGTCACACTCCACGTTTGAAATTCCGACAGCGTCTGACCCACGTCTGACGCTTCGCATTCTGTCCTAGTACAAAGCTGGGACAACATCTATTTGCATTTCGCGTTCAACCAGGCTTCTGCGGCGCCGCTCACCTGGCCACGTCTTCCCTGCTCATCGCTGTACCCACAGGTGCGCGGCTCCGTGCCAGCCACGGCTGGTCAGGAGAATGGGACAAAGAGAAGGTTCTGCATCTGGCGGCTTCTGAGCGTCAGAGGGACAGCGCCGCCGGCCGCAGGGGCGAAGCGTGGGCCCAGCCAGCGTCGCTGACTTGGGCTGTGGACGTCCGCGGCTCCAGCCCAACGACCCCGGCCCCACGACCCCAGCCCCGGCAGCGCCTCCCTCTCCGCCACCAGCCCGCTCACTGGGGCACCTCAGGGAGGACTCCCCGGCCCGGGACACCACAGCGGCCGGCAGAAGCGAAAACAATGGCCGAGCCGGAAGTAAAGAGGCCCTACTTCCGGCCCTTCCAGGATCCGGAAGTCTCTGCCTCGAAGGTGGGCGCGTGCGCCCCCTCACCCGGGAATGAAGGCGGCACCCCGGGCCCGGGACAAGTCGCTTGCTTTCTTCCCGGTTCTCCACCGCGACCGGAGCGGGGGCGGGGCCTCTCAGGCTGCAGACATACAGCTGTCAGACCATTCAAGGTTTGGGCATCCAGACGCACCCCAATAATGCCCTTTCCCCTCTGGGTGGCCACGGGTAAGATACCCAACCTCTGAGCCTGTTTTTTTCATCTGAAAAAATTTGGAATATAGTGTATGCCTCACGGGACTATGAGCGCTGAAAGGGGTCACATACAGATACTACATAACAAAAGGCCTGGCATATCCCAAACATTTAGTCAATTATTATACTGTATGTGATGCCCAGGGCATTTTCACCCAATCTGAGTCTCAATGAAGAGAGCAATAGGTATCTCCATCTTACCAATGAAGAAACCAGCCCAAAGACTGTGATATTTTTGCCCACAGATGTGGTTAATCTTCCCTAAATGAACACCGCCACTCTGGTGTCCAAGGAGAAACCCTAAGGGAGGGTAAAGGAGCCGATAAAAAGTGGGAAGGTGTGGGGACAACAAAATCTAGATGCATAATTTAATATCTGGGAGGCAGGTGTTACCCAGGTGAACTTCATCTTGAAGAGTGATTTACACACAGAAGCAGGAACAGGACCCTGCTGCTAACATGACTGAGCAGACCCTGAAGGCACAACCTCTGGGTGTAATGGCCATGGCTGAAGGGTAAAGAAGATGAACCACTTTCCAATGGAGTTAACTATGAATCACTTTCCAATGGAGTTAACTATGCATTGTATTTATTTCACTGTAGCCCAGCAGATAGGCCCTTATAGGGTCCAAAGTAACAGTTTCCTGGGCTCTAGAGATTAGCAATATCCCAAGAGTGTTCTGGGCCTACATCTGGAATTGACGTGTTCTTCATGTCTCTGCACAAGCCAGCACAGAAACAAAGGCATCAGAAGACTTGCTGCAGAGTTTCCACAGGCTTAAGGGAGATCTCTTAGACAAGTCTTTGCCCACTGAACCTAACGAGTGGCCTTCTGATATCAAGGTCATCCTCTATATTTGGAAATCTCACAGGAGGGTGGTCCTAGCCTCTGCCTGATATTGTCATTGGATGTGGCCTGTTGCTTCATTGAGGCCTCAGAGACTCAGGGTTCTTGAGCAGAAAACAAGTGCCGTCAGCTCTGGTTTTCGGGTTTCCTTGACCATGTGTTGTCCCACAGTTTTGGCTGCCTAGTATGTAGGTGACACAAGGATCTGGAAAACAAGATTGAGTTTTTTTGTTCTTTAGAGTTATTTCACGCTCAAGTGGTTGGCTTCATTGTCTGTAAGGGCCAGATTAATCCAGGCAGTGTGTCTAGACTTCATAGGTACCTCTGTGGCCAGCACTGTGGTCTGATCTATGATGACTAGGTTGGGTCCTAGCGGGGAAGACATGCTCCAGGATGCCTTCCACATAGCACCTTGGGACACCTGCATTTGGGCCAAAGACAATCCCAGAAGGCCTGAGGGAACACTATCCTGACCTCGCTAGGAAACCATGACACTAGCTTTAGTATGAGAGCTAACAGAACAGGCAACCCAAATGCTACATGCCTAAAGCAGAACTCACCATCTGCCCCCAACTCTGAAGCTCCACCCATGTTCCCAGCACTGTAAAAGGCACTATCATTCACCCAGAGACTCGAACTAGAACCCTGGATGTCATACCATGGGCTGAGTGACCATGGGCAAGTTCCTTAGCTTCTCTGTGCTGCAGCTTCCTCATCTGTAAAATAAGGATAATAATGTTACCTAAATCATAGAGTCGATATGAGAATTGGGTGAGATTATACCTACAAAGCACTTCGAATGGTGCCTGGCCCATTGTAGGCATTATAGGTGTTTTCTAGTATTATGTTTTCTCCCACTTCTTCATCGCCTGTATCCAGATTATTGCCAGGGACTGCCAAGCTTTTGTCCCATTTGTATGTAGCAACGACAACAACAGAAAATACCTACACAACTTACTATGCTGCTCTGTGTCACCGTTGTTCCCTACCCTGTGTTAAGTCCTACCTGAGGCAGGGCATCTGTAAAAAGGGTGTTACTAGGGGTCTTTGGATTTAAGGAGACCACAAAGAGAGAGCATAGTCAGGTCTGGAGATTTTCTGACCCCAAACTTCTCAGATGTTCTGACATCATTTGTGTGCACAGTTCCCTTTTCAGTAGCCAGGACACTCTTACACACCCTAAAAAAAATAGTGGGGCCCTAGAACCCATTCCCACCCCTATAGTTGTAATATGGGCAGGAACCTCACATTTGTGAAGCGAAATAGGAGTGGATGGGGCCCAAGCCCTAGCTAGGAGAGCAGAGACTCTCCTGTCACCTCGAAAACTTCGACCTGTCCTTCAAGACAGCTGAGAAACCCCCTTCTCCAGGAAGTCTTCCATGTACCCCATTTCCCCACTTGAATTAAATGTCCCTTCTTTTGCACTTCTGTGGTGGCCTTCCATGTGCTTGTCACGGCCCTTATTTGTCATAATGTATTAACACTGCTTAGTTGTCAGCCTTCCCCATTGTATGGTAAGCCCGATGTGGGCCGACACCACGTCTTTTGTTCGACACTCGTTAGAGGGGACTGCTTGTGGGGTTGAAGGCTGACTTGCGGTGCTGGTGGGCATGTCACCTTCGGGCGCTAAGGGTGGGAGCTGCGGTCCCTGGTGGCCCCGCCTCCCCCGCCCCTCGTTGGCGCTGATACTGACTCTCGGAACGCGGGTCCTGAGAGCCGCGGGACCTTCCGGGAATCCCGGCGCACCAGCGACGGCGCGGCTGGGCACGCGGGACTCGGCCTTTCCGCTCAGACTCCGTGCTTCCATGGCTGGGGGTTCTAGCGCGGTGGTCTTCGGAAAGCGGGGCACCGTACTCGGTTCTGGCCAGGTCCCCGCTCCGGGCCTCCACCTCGGCTTCTGGCGGTACCCGAGGCCCATCTGCAAATTGGAAGGAGCCTTTTCAGCCCATCCTACCCACAGGTTCCAGCCACCAGGTCGTGAGCAAGGACTCGTGGACTGCAGGAAGGATCCTTAAAGTCGTTTCTCCAGCCACCACTTTCCCATTTTACAGGTGGGGGAAACGGGACCACGGAGGGATAGGAACAGAGGTCTTAGGCCTCCCACTCCAGAGACCTTGTCTCTTTTTCTGTGACAGTGTCCGTTACCTTAATTCTCCTAAAGCACAGTTTTGGGCTTGGAAATAAATTTTACACTATTGGTTGTAATCTTTCAGTTTCTGGGTGTTGTTAAAGCTCAGATTTGAAATCCAAATTATTCCCGAAGCATGTCAAACGTAGACTGCAATTTCCAGTCTGTGAGTTTGACAGACCCTGACTCTGCCACTTACCAGTTGGGATTTGGGACCTTGGGCATTTTATGTCTCCAGTGCATCTTAAGTTTATCTGTGAAATGGAAAAAAAAAAAAAAAAATCTGTGCCTGCTTGCCCCTGAATCTCCAGATCATTAAGTGAGGTAAGTTGTGAGCTTTGACATGTTTTATTAAGCACCATACAAACATAACAAAGAGTGTGCAAGAAACTTTGGGTTCCAAGATGGAGACAGGAGTAAGATTTCTGATGCATCTCTAGGGGCTCATTTTTCAGCTTCATAACTCCTAATTGGGACAATTTGTAACTGTGCGATCTTGGGCATGGCGCTTTATCCATATGAACCCATTTCCTCTAACTGTAAAATAAAGAGAGCTATCTTTAGGTGGCCGTGAGGAATAAAATGGGATAACATCCCTAAGAACCCAACACAAAACAAGATGCACAGCAAGATTCTCAACAAGTGTCGGTTCCCTTCACTTGCCCTTGTACCCGCAGGGAGATGAACACGTCGCTCGGGTATTAGGATGGATGGAGAAACCATGCCACCTTAGCTCAAGAATGAGTTGATAGACTTTGGAGTTAGAGACCAGAAGATCTCCAGCTTCCTGGAGAGAGAAAGCAACATTATTGCTGGGCTGGCGATGCGGTTCGGCTGGCCCCAGGTCTGGAGGGGTTGGTCTGGGAGGGTTGCATTGTGGTGGCTCCAGGTGAGCAATTTGGCCCAACTGGGAAGGCTGCAGAGGGAGGGGCAGAGAAGAGCTCAGAGTGAGGAGGGCGAGGGAGGGTGCCCTGCTCCTCTTGGGGCATATTTGCAGCTGATAGGTCTGTCCAGTGTGGGGAGGGCAGGTCCATCAATTTGACACTGACATCTCTTGGATCTTTTGGAAGGGAATGTCTATTGAGACCAAGTTTCCCTGGTCTTAATCACAGAAGTTTAACTTGCCCACCTTGGAAGAAAAACAATATTTTGGATTACCCCTAGGGAAGATTGTCTGCAATTTGCTATGATACCATGAGGAAAATAACTCAGAGCGTGGGCCTAATGTGGTCTCTATTTGGCTGCCCTATAAGTCCTCTGAGAGAAGTACCTGAGGGTGGAGTCAAGAGAGGGAGCAAAAGAAGATGAGGTTTTGGGTTTGCAGAAATGCTTAAAGCCATTCTGCTTCAAAACCTGGAGTGCACCGCAGAGTTACTGCTGCTGCTCCATTTAGTGCAGATAACAAAGTGTGAAGATCCTGATTTATGTTGCTTTGCCTGTTGCAGTGATCAGTATAGCTGCCCCAAAGAGCTATTTATGTACAGAGAACCAGCCACCACCAACCCTCCCGATCGGAAGAGCATGTACATGGGCCTGGGACTGGGGTGCTGTCTAATAGCCTGCCGCCTTGCTTCTGACCTTACCGTTGCTCGGGGACGATGGGAAGTGGACTAGTGGTAAGCAGCACCCTTACTGCCCAGTCTGACTCATCCTAAGAATTTGATTTGGCAGTTACGTGTTTCTTTATATCATTTTCTTTGCTACCTAAGTAGTATTTATTCATTGTAGAAATAGAAGAAAATGTAAATGAGTAAAAGAATAAAGTAAAAATAAACTATATTCCAAAGATACCAATCAACCTTTTGGTCTATTTCTTGTAGTTTTTTTTTCTACTGCATAGACAGAAATACACACACACACACACACACACACACACACACACACACACACACACACACACTTTTTTTCCTTACAAAACTAAGATGGTAGAAAAAATGGAGCTTTGCAGTGAGTTTAGGTCAGAACTTCTAGTTCTTTATTGTAAACGAGCTGCTGAACGATGCCCCTCACAGACTGTGGTCACTGCAGCCAGTCTCAGCTGCAAAAGATTATTGGCCATGTATAGGACTTTTTAAAGTCCAAGCAATTATGTTTTTTGGACTAATCCTAAATCTAACTGTGTTAGGTACCTTCCTTTCTGTCATGCTTCCATCTCGGTATCCACTTAGCCCCCTTGGATAGGTTTGTCCAGCTCCTTGGAACCATACCAATGATTTTTTAATTTTGGGAGGTAGAAATGAAGCAACATGTAATCCCTTTTCTAAAATTAATATATGTTATTTTAAAATTCAGAAATATAGATGGTAAAAGTCCTCATTAACCTGTTATGGGTTAAAAAGTTCTTTGTTATTTTTGCTCTTTGGTATGTTTCTAAGGGAGTTTGGTTGGTCTTCCACTTTGATAGTCAGTTTGTAGATCTGTCAGTCTTTGCCTTATGTATTTTAAAGCTGTGCTGATAAGTGCAGAAGTGCATGTAACTTTATGAGAATCATTCAACACACACTTATTGAGCATTTACTGTACTCTGTGCCAGGCATTGTCCAGGGTCCTGTGAATACAGTTACTAACAGGATAGAGGTGTCTCCTAGTGGACAGAAAAAGACAAGTATACGAGAAAATTTCCGGAAATGTGTGCTCTGCAGAGAAATAAATGGGATGATTTGAAGGAGAATCCTCCGTTTTCTGTTTTCATCATATCTTAACGTTTCACTGACTAATATTAGTAGTCTGGAACCTTCTGAAGTTTATTTCTAAAGGTAACACATAGGTTGGAAGACAATTACAGTTGTTCTTACAATGAGTTATTCTTACGTTATTATATCAACAGGTACCATAAAAACAAATTTATCCTGTCTGAGAAGGTACAATTTAAACTGAAGATTAGATGGAAAAAAGGCTTCTGTACCCTTGACAATGTGGGAGAGGAGCATTCCAGACAGAGGAGTTGCTGCAAAGGCTTCAAGGTGAGATGTGTTTGGCTTGGCTGATCAGATAACAGAAGGGAGGTCACTGTGACTGGATGAGAGAGTGACAGTGTCAGATGCTGTCAGAGGTGGATAGAGGCTAGGTTAAGTCATTTGAGGTTGCTGGGGAAAAACAGAGTATGAGGTCAGGAAAGAAAGCAGGGAGGCCAATCAGGCACCATTGCAGGAGAGCATTTCGGAGAAGACAGAGACCAGGACCAGGGACAAGTGCTGTGGAACCAGAAAGAAATGGCTGGGTTTGTAATATATTTTGGAAGGAGAGTGAACAGGATTTTCTGATGACTTAAATTAGGGGCAAGGATGGAGGATGGAGGAAAAAGAGGAATTGAGGGTAACTTTTGGGTTTCCTGACTTGGGAGTTGTTCCTATAGGGGCGGAGAAATTTTCCCTTCTTCCCTTCTAGATTCTCTGTCGGTCTAATAATTAAATTGACATAAAATAGATTAACAGGAGGAAATTTAATTTAATTTTGTATGTACCAGAATCCCACAAAGACATGAAACGCAACAGCAGTTGGGCATTGAGGCTATCCTCAATTGGTGGAATGGGATAGGGGCCTGAGGCTTTGAAAGGAGGAGGATTGTTCCCAGGAAGGTGAGAAGAGCAGACATTTGGTAGTCAGATGTTTGTCCTGCCAGGCAGGTAAGTCTTTCAGATAAAAAAAAAAAAGTTATTGCTGATAATAACTCTCTTTCTGATATTGGCTCTTCCGGATTCCGCTGGGTCTCAGTTGGGGTGGCATATCGTCTCCCCTTCGTTCCTTTTTATCAGTATGAAATGTCCCATTTTGTACCTTTAAATGGCTAACCTTGGAGTCTGTTTTGCCACATCTTAATATTTTACCAGCTTTTCATGCTTTTTGTTTGGTATATCTTTTCCCATCCTTTCTTTTCAACATTTTCTGTTGTTATGGTTTAAGGTGGGTCTCTTGTAAATCTCTCTCCCTCCCTCCCTTTTAATAAGGGAACATAATATGCTTACATACATTAAGATTAGCTGATAGCTGTAAAAAATTAATAAACAGAAACCTTCTTTAAAGTGAAGTAGAGAGGCCAGAAGGGGGAGCTCTCATGCCTTATGGCCATCACAAACCACAACAGGGGACACTCTTTGTAATGGCCTTCTAAACTTCCTTTTCCCTTCTATAAAGGAGCTTCCTCTTGTCTGTTTTAGTGGATTTGCATGTGGCTCATCATGGTTGCATATAGCAGATTGCAATTTCCTATTTTTCTGAGTAAACCCATTTTTGCTGGAGAAATATCTGGCTGACTTTTTGTTTGCAGTCAACATAGCCTTGGACTTTGTGCCAAAGCTATTAGATGTGTTCTGACGGTGTGATTTATACCCTATGCTTTCTCTCCTGTATTCTTCCTTTCCTGCTCTTTGATACAGTAAAAATTGAGTGGGAAAACCAGAAACAGGGAGAAGGAGGAGGAAGTTAGTGCCATAGAGTAAATACGAGACAATTACTACCTGCACTGGGGCGGTGGGAAGCAAAGGGAGGATGTGAGAGACATTCTCCAGGAGTAATCTGTGGGAGGGAGAGGGGGAATTATAGCTGTGGGAGGTAGCTGTGAGAATGCCAACATCTGAACTGTGGCACGAGGAAAGAGTTGGTTTTATAAAAAGAAGATGAATTTTAGTCATTAAATTTATGATGCTGACGGAGATCCAAGTGAAATATCCAGCAAGCAATGGCAAGTGTGAGAGAGAGAGTCTGGGCTCCTGTTTTTCAGAGGCCTGTGGGAATATATGTAGAGAGCCAGTATCTCACTTTACCGTGAGCCAAATCCACCAAAAATGAAATGGGCCAGCAAAAATATTTTTTACCTAGCTAAGTTAAATATTAAAAATATTCAAGAAAAATATGCCATATACTGTATTACAAGAGAGGCAGGAACAGCTGAAGCCCTGTACCAAGTGAGAAGAGAAGACTGTGCGATGAATCAGAATCTTCTTGTTAGCAAGATCCCATGTGACTTGTATGCACCTTAAAGTCTGAAAAGCACTGATCTGGGTGGAGCTTTTGTTTACCATTCCTGCTCCATCTCTAGGAGCCCTAAAGTCCTAAAGAGGAGCAGTTGGGAAGCAAAGGGCACATATGAGGTTAAGACCTACCCAATGGCAGTGAGCAGGTCATACTGGTGTCTGTGGACTCTAAAATCTAAGGACAGAGAGAGAGGAGGCTGGGATCATTGATTAGCCTTGGGGTCAAGGGCAACTTGGGTAGAGCAGATTTTTATACAGCCCTACCCTCCAATCAGCCTTCTTGGGACAAATAGAGGAGGTGCCTATCACCGTTTTTCAAGGAATCAATTTGGAGCCTTTCCATAAGGGGCAAAACAAATTTAAGCCAGTGCTTCTCAACTCAAATGCAAAGAAGTACCTCTTGGGGAACTTTATAAAAATCCAATGCCTGGGGTCATATTAATAAAGGTGACTTTTACAGCTAACCTAAAGGAGGCTGGTTGCCAATAGGAGCCAACCATGTCTTTAGAGGACTGAAACTTTCAGTTCCACTCTAGTTTCGGGGAGGGGAGAGGGGCTTGAGGCTGAATCAGTTGCCCATGGCCAGTGATTTAGTCAATTATGACTAAGTAATGAAGCCTCCATTAAAAAACCAAAAGAGCAGTTTATGGTCCCTTTTTTGGGAGACTTTCCATTTTGGGGAACCAGAATACTTCCATGTGCCACCGTTGGGGGCGGGGCAGGGCTCCAAGCTCCACGAGGACAGAAACTCTTTCATTTGGGACCTTGTCCTATGTATGTCTTCATCTTGCTGTTGATTTGTATCCTTTAGTATCCTTTGAATAAATTTGTAATCTAGTGAGTAAATGGGTTTTCTTGAGTTCTATCTATGAGTCATTTTAGCAAATTAATTCAATCTGAGGAGGGGGTCATGGGGACTTCTGATTTATAGCTGCTTGGTCAAAAGCACAAGTGACCACCTGGGCTTGCAGCTGGCATCTGAAGTAGAGGGCAGTCTTATGAGACTGAGCCCTTTACCTGTGGAATCTGATTCTGTCTCTGGGTAGATAGTGCCAGAATTGAGTTGAACTCTTAGACACCCTCGTGGTGTCCCAGAGGTACTTGTTGGTTGGGGAAGCCTCCACACACACTTTGGAATTGGGTCCAGGAACCATTTCCTCTATCTTTGAACATACCCAGTTATTTTTTATTCTTTTCTGGATCTCTTAATAGATGTAGATGAGACCTTCTAATGCCTGCCTCTGTCTCTTAAAATCTTTTTCATATTTTTAAACCTCTACATCTCTGTGCAGAAGGATTTGTTTTCAGGTTATCTAATATGCAGAGTTACTTGAAACAGAAATCTTGTCCCTCCAGTGCTGATTGGTCTAGGAGTGGGCATGTAACCTCAATGGGTCAATCAAAGTCTTTTCCCAAGATTTTTGATTGGGAACTGAGGACAAAGCTATTTGATGTTCCGACAGACTTCTAGTCTGTTTCTAATGGCTTTTAAGACCCAGCTGAAACGCTATCATTGCAGTGTTTATGTAAGATCTTACCAATAATTTCCCCTTTTGATCAAACTAGCTTGATCTATGTCTCTTATGTGTGATGAAGAAAGTCCAAACTAGGGCATAAGACTATTTCAAAATTCTAAAGTGTCATTTCAGAAGAGTCAGGAACTGCAGACCAAGGACAATGTGAGAAATCTGAGAGGTTTTAAAAACTTTATGTATTTTTTATCTATTTATCTATTTATCTATTTATCATATCACGTTATCACAAAACATATGGCTTAAACAATAAACATTTCTTATCTCACAGTTTCTGTGAACCAGACATTCAGGAGTGGCTTAGCTGGGTTGTGATCCTTAGCTGGGTTAGGATCCTTCCTGAGATTGTAGTCATCTGAAGGCCTCACTGGGGCTGGAGGAGCCGCTTCCACTCATTCACATGACCCAAGGCCTGAGTTTTTCACTAGCTGTGGGGAAGAGTCCTCAGTTTCTTACCATATGAGCCTTCCGTAAGGCTGCTCAGGTGTTCTCAAGTGGCAGCTAGCTTCTCTCAATATGCGTGGTCTAGAAAGACAGAGAGCAAAGAGGAAGCCACAGGCCTTTTTATGACCTAGTCTTAGAAGAGATACATCATCACTTCTACATTATTCTATTTGTTAGAAGCAAGTCACTAAATCCAGCCCACACTCAAGGGGAGAGGAAGTAAGCTCCATCTCTTGAAGGGAGAAGCAGCAAAGAATTTTGGACATATTTGAGAAACACTCCATTTTCTCATTCCTCCGAGGGTTGAAAGGTAGCATTAGCCCTACTGCTCCATCCAGTCCACTATTCTGCCTGAATTTACAGCCTTTCTTCTTTTGAAGAGCCTGTTGTCAGCCTTTAGAACCCACTACTCCTTATTTCAGGAATTATACCCATACTTTGCCACTTACAACACCTGCACCTTGGCCATGGCCAAGCCTGGGAGGCCAGAGGGATTGTAACACTTATTCCAGACACCAACAAAACTCAGATACATTTCCCAAGACTTCATTGCTGACCTGCATCTGTCACATGATGGCAGAAGATTGTGATGACACACTTCACACAAGTCCACATCAGCCCTGGCCTACTTGTTCTCCAGGGAGATGTCCTGCCCCATGACTGTCCAGACCCTTGATTTCTGATGACTGTTTCCAGTCTGTCTCCTGATCTTGGAAGGAACAGTAGAGGCATTCTGACTCTGTATTTACTTGTTCTTGGCCCACTTTCCACTGATTGATGATCATATATCAAATGTCAACTGTATATGCAAGAACATCTTCCCAATAACTCTCCTGGTCCTCTCTTCTGGCTTCCTACAAGTCTGCATCTAACCTGTTATGCTTCAATACCCCAAGCAGGGCAATTATGACTCTACATGTCCCTGATTCTGTACACCCCCAGCCCCACTAACACCCTGGCAGCCAGGCCACACAATAGAATCCATACCTCCTGCTGTACGGAAAATAAGGTAACCAGAGCCAGGACACGCAGGAGGCCACAAGCATGGAGCACATCCAGTTCTCCTACTAGAAGCACCCCACATCTCTCCCCATGCAGAGAACAATTATTTCAGGCTTGTGAAGAATAAAAGAGGTCCTTAACCCCAGGCCCTCTGGCACCGGTTGTCCCTACCTTGTGAATCCACGTCATCCTTTATTGTTTTACAGTCATGCCAACCCTGAATTAGTCATATGATCCAGCAATTAAAGGGTTAAACTGGGAATGGGGAGAGTTGCTGAAGGAGCTCTCTTCCCATCTGGTCTCATTCTACCTGTGAGGAGTTTCAGGTAAGGAAGAATATTTGGCCACAGCCAGAACTGAAAGTGCTACTTAGGTTTCTTTTCCCTTCAGGGGTGATATTTAAAATATTCACAATTTGTACCAGCCTGTATGGATGAGAGCAGGTCTGAAGGGCCCCTGATGGGCCAGACATTAACCTTTTTGTTGTTGGATCATGTGAGTGATTCAAGAGGCCTGGACAGTGAGGTGGGGTGTCGGGGAGCCTCTCTGGGGTTCAGGGCCCTGAACCCCAGAGAGGGGTTACCAACTGTTATATAGAAAGTGTTGCATTACCAACTGTTATATAGAAACTTTAAAAAATGGTAAGAACCAGAATAGCCATAACCATAGGTACAAACTAAACCTTGTAGTGCTTTGTATTTGCCTCTCCAGTTCTCTTTAGGTTATTGCCCAGGAAGCAGACTGCTTTCACTTCTTGGTGTAAGTTTTGACCCTCAGTCTTGCCTGTGTTCTTGATCTCTGAGTACATTGTTGGCCTTGGTACTTTGGATCATCCTTGCTTCTGGTTGGTGCCTATTGTCAGACAGGGACTTTAGTTGTCCTTGGAACCTTCCCCTTCAGCCTGTCTAGCCCTCCTCACTTCCCTGCCCACAACCTCCGTCCCCTAGGTTCTGGGATCCCAGCTCAAAGCCATGCTGCCCTCTATTCTTCCTGTAGATGGAGATGGGACAGGAGACATATGATGGATTTGTCCTTGGTGGCTCTTGTACTTACTGACTCTATTTTCTAGGGCAACCCAAACCAACCTGGGTCAGGCAGTGTGCTCAGAGACACAAGAAGTGTGCAGTGTATAAGGCATTATAATCAGTCACTCTTGAGGACCAATAAGAACTTTAATATCATAATTTGTGGCCCAACATTTGGATTTTTGCAGGACTCGAGGCTGCTTATAGAGCACGACTCTGCTCCGTGGACTTGGAAAGGGCCTGCAGAGCAGTCTGAAACTGTTTGATTTCTGTTGATAAGTAACCCAAAGGCTTTTGTTCTACAAGCCTGAACTAGGACGCTGACAAATGCCTGATCATATACTACCCATTGTTCTCGTATCACAGTCCCACATGCCGACTACTGAAGCGGCCTACCTTTGAAAATTCCAGTTGCCTCCACTAAATCAGAAGACAAATAATGTAAGTTTGTGGTCTTGTTTCCCCTAGCAACCCATCTCTTTGATCATCAGCCCCTTGCAACTTTCACCTTTAATAACCTAGCCCGATCCCTTCCAATTCGGAATGTGTCTTTGGTTCATACCAAGGGCTACATTCTCTGATTTGCAAATCATGTATGAATAAAACTCTCTTTTAATTTATTTTGGAATTTTTGCTAACACTCTCAACCCCGTTATTTTTTTTAAATATGTAAAAAAATGTAAAAATACATTGTTAACTTAGCATTTGTAATCATTGAAATTAAGTTATTGGTGTAATGGCTTATCAGTTTTTCCCACTAGTCTGCAGTCTCTACCCATAGTAAGTAATTAAGTGATGGAAAAGGCAGATATGCCTTCAAAGCCACGACTCAGATTTATGGACAGAAAAAGAGTGAAAATTCCACCAGGAAAATTTGTTTTCTGTCACTTGGCCACAGATGATTCTGTTTTACATTCTTTTCTTTTTTTCCTCTGGTCACATTCCAGATCCCATTCCCGCGCCCCCCACGCCCCCAACCAAACTTACTTCTTCCCCATTTCAATATAGGAGGACAAAATTAAGGGATAACTTTTCCCCTTTCTTTTAGAAGCAGAAAGCTGATGCGTTTTAAAATTTTAAAACAAGCAAACTAACCAAAAAAAACCTTTAACATGTGGCTTTTGCTTACAGTAGGGAATCAAGGTAAAGGAAGAATCCTGTAGTCATAGAATCAACAAACTTGGCTACGCCTTGGAACCACCCTGGGGAGTTAAAGAACTAGGAATACCTGGGCCCCACCCACAAAGGTTTGGATTTAATTGATATGGGATGGAGACTCTTTGAAAGCTCTCCAGGGGATATAATGTGCAGCAAGTTCAGCCAGTGATTTCCATTCACAGGTCTTTGCTACTCAAAGCCTGGTGGGGGAACACAGCAAGGGCACCGCTAGGTTTCGTGTGGAAATGCTCTTTGGCCCCCTCTCCAGACTTCCTGAGTTAGAATCTGCAGTTTAACCAGTTAAACCAGTTTTACTCCCGCATGATTTGTATTCATAGGCACTATTAAAGTTGGAGATGCTCTGCCTAGGATCCTAACCAAGCACACTGGCACGATCTGTAAGAATAGGCCTCTCAGCAGAGACAGGAAGAAACTTCATTGCTATGGGCTCTGTGCTCAGCTCTCAGAGAAATCAGGTGTTGGCAAAGGTGGGCTGAGCTTAAAGAAGCTGTTGAGCACTTCAAAACAGAGCTGCCCTCCTAGTGGCTACTCCTGCAGCTTTGAAAATGCTAGTGGGGCCTGTCCGGTGGATATGTTTGATCACCCCAATCTGGGTGCTATACATGCTAGCTGCCTTCATGTTGAGAAACCTACAGTAAGCACACCCCAAACACAGAGAACCTGCTCATGCTCTTCTACGATGGGAGAGTTTTGTTTAAAATCAGATAAAGCTCAAAACTCTTTCCTATGGGTGGTTATAAATGTTCACATTCCCCCACCCCCACCTCCTGAGTCAAATTACCTAAGAATGTTATTTCAAAAGGAAACCAATAGACACATTAAGCATAGACAAGCAGTGCCCATTTTCCTTTTGGAGTATGTTGGATATTTTCAAGTTACCCTACTGACGAAAGATATGTCCAAACCTGTAGAGAATTTTTGTAATTTATTTAAGCCATATGCCGGGGAGCAAGATCTCCAGTACTCCAGAGAATAAGTTTTGCAGCTTCTTTTATGCATTTGAAATTAAGGAGGGAACGTAAGGAAGATTACATGAAGGTGGAAGAAAGCCAGGTGGGGATCGAATTACAAGGTTATGTGTTTTCTTAAGGGTGGTTGTGAGACAGGAGGGCGACTTCCTGCTCTTGAGTTAGAAAAGTCAGCTGCTGGAACCTAAATTTCACAGGACTATCCACCCTCAGGTACCACTAATAGGCATTAAGGAGCCTTGGGAGGCATATCAGCAACAAGAGCCTGTCCCTATCACCTCACATGTGCAGTAAGGCCCAAGAGTGTCCCAAGGTGACCATTGCCTAATTTAAATAGAACATATAAACAGGTAGAATGCTTACACTGATATAATGAAGGAAACAAGAGACTAAAGACTCCTTTAGGGGCTGGTTCTGTGCTGGCTGAAAAATTACTGCTTGGCTACCGCCTATAGGAACATAACATTCTAACAATAAGCTTTCTACTTCTGTACGCCCGCTTGCACAACCGACCTGTGGGTTGACAGTTAGTAAAAAGAAGAAAAATAGACTTAAGTGTTCAAACAGGATAAAGAATAGGGGTTTAGGGCTTAAAAACCCTGTACCTCTACATTTCGGGGCTGCTTAATTTGGGGTCTGCGTACCTCTGGCAGACCCAGCTGGCTGAATAAAGAGTGTGTTTCCTATAACTCACTGATTTCTAGTGGTCCGTGTGTCTATCGGGGGCTGGTGGCTACAACAGTTCCCTTGCTTTATGTGGATCTTACCCTTTTTAGGACCTTTAGTATATTTTGTTTTACTATTAACTTTTGGTCCTGGTCTTTTCGATCTTCTTGTTAAATTTATATCTTCTAGGCTACAGCAATTCCACATAAAGATGATGGTCATGCAAGGCTTCCAACCACTTTCAGTTACTGAAACAACTCCACGTTCTCTGCCTTTAAGGCCCTTAGAATAGGCTTCCAGAGACTTTTATTCCCGACAGGGAATATGGCTGTATATCAGCTTTAAAGAAGTTACAGAAGGCAGACCATCATCTCTCAACAACCTCTTAAGAATATGAGAATAAAATCTCCAAGGGGGGAATTATATAGGAAAGAGGCATGGGAACTACACAGATTAACTAAATTTTAAACCAGGTGGAATTCAGAGCCTGCTACATGCTGCCAGACATGGAAACCTGGCTGACCAGCCATGCAGCCAGGCCACAAGGAGCTTACAGAACTAAGGAAAATTCCTGTAAAGATTACTACCTACTATTTGCCCATACTGTTATCGTTTACCCATACCATAAAAAGAAAACAAAAACTTCAAGATGTACCTTGTATAGGTTAAAGAGTAAACTCAACCTTTTCTTCCCATGCTTCATTCCCCATAATCAGTGGTTTTCCATAGAAACTAAAAATATATATGTAAACCCAGCTTTTTTAGATGCTTGGGGTCTCATTCTCTTGACTCTCAGAGGAGACCACATCTCTTTGGAGCATTAGTCCTTCTCTAATAAGCGTTCCTTTGTCTTTAACTCCAGCTCGCTCTTGAATTCCTTCCTGCACCAAGCCAAAGGCTCTCTCTTGGCATAGGGCTTGAGTCCCACTGTGGGGAAGAGGATTCCCCCTGTCCAGCATCAGTTATGCTGTTGAGGGGTATTACTTCTGGCATTTCAAAGGTGTATTAACCTAGATGCACAAGAACAATGGGCAGGGCTTGCTTTAAAAGTTTTCACCAAAGAAGTTAATATGTGTGCGGCGTGACTACCCACCATGACCTGCACAGTTAGGAATTTATGATCAGATCACCCTGTGAGGTTACTTTCCATGGAACCACACTCTGCATATTCACCCTCGGTCCTTCTCAACCCTGCCCTGAGACTTGGGAGGCTGACCTTGGGCTACCCACAAGCTTCCACTTGGGTCGGGCCACTGGCAGACTGTTGTAAGAGACACCCGCAGTCCTGGCAGGATGCCTGGTGCTTGGAGCAACAAGGACATCAGAAGCAGATGTGGACTTGCACACAAGAACACATTGCAGGGAGGGTGCACACGCCTGACCGATTCTGAGACTTCTTGCTCTAGGCACTAGAAAGGGATACTTTAGAGGATAAGAAAAAGATACTTGAGAAGAAACAGCTGAACACGATGCAGGCTTTGAGGCTGGATCTGGGAATTGGCTGTAGCTTGTATTTACTAACTTGATGGTAATGATTAATAAATTACAAAGCCAGCATTGTAGTGAAACTTAATAAAAAGCCATGGAGACAGGGGCGGGGGATGCTAGCATTGCCATTTCTCCTCTCCCTTATCCATGTTAGTTAAACATTTCCAGACTCCGACTCTTCTTCCAAACTGTCTCCGCAACAGCAGACTCTGACATGAGATCAGGAGAATCAGGTTCAGGGTACTTAATCCCCAGTGTAATTGAGCAAAGAGTCATCTACCTAGCACTGCTGATAGCCAATTACGTTGCCCCTGGGGTGCAGTGAAGAAAAGTGGTGTTTATTGTGTAGTGCTACACAATGGAAAATGGGCAGCTTGTGTTGGAAAAACCCGAATTCTCCTATCTAGAGTTTGGGGCAGGTTATAAGGATTCAAGGGGGACAGGTATGTGAAAGCGCTGGCAGGACATGTTTTAATTGGAGTGTGGCCAATATGGGGCGTCAGCACTGGATCCTCCTGGACAATGTTCCTTTCACTTCTGATGTTCAAGTTCAAGTTATGTCCTGGTCCTTTGGTTCTGCTGGCGGCGGGTAGGGGAGGGTGGACAAGACTATGGGTCCAAATACAGCTGGAGGTCAAAGTTTTCTCCTCTGTGCATGCTTCTGCTGCATGACTTGTGGTTTTGGTCTGTTATCTCTGAAAAGCATACTAGACCACGGACTGGCTCTGTCCCTCAACTGAAGGCCACAGCTTCTGTCCATTAGCTTCCAATACTACCCCATGTCATGTTCCCTTAAGCCTTAACACTTTTGTAAATGGCCCCTTGAACCCTTCTCGGTTACCCTGTTTGAATGTGCCATCACTGTCTCTTTTACCTTATTCTCATCTCTCTGGTGCCAGGCTCCATTCTCTGTTTCCATCCTTGATGACTGGAGCATTGGGGTGACTTGGATGTGTGGGGCAGAGCCTCAGGGAACAGATGGGCATCCCTCCTGCTGAAAGGTCAATTGGCAACATGCCGAAATCTGCCACTAGCAAACCTATACCTGAGGGTAACCAGAACAGCTACCTGGCACCTTGCACAGCACCTTGTAACATGCCTTTGTAAAGACAACACTCTTCATCGCATTGGCTCCACACCCACCAGGTTCTCTGGTGCTGTTGATAAAAGACATTTGTTCCTACAGGGGCTGAGCAGGCTGCTCATGTTGCTTCAGCTCTTCTCAAAGTGGCGGATCTACCCACAAACCTACTCCTCCAGGACTACACATATTAGCAAGTAGCCTCTAGGTGAGCCTCATTAAAACTCTCCCATAAGAGTAAACAGCGGGAGGTGTGGGAGGTAGTTGTGGGTGCCCGTGACTGAGAATGAGAAAGCACCCGGGTTGTGGTGGTGATGGGGTAAGAAGTCCTCCTGGAAACTAGCCTCCCTTAGGATCTGGTTGCTCTCATTGAAGGGGCCCAGGGAGAAACCAGTGACTGCTTAACACCCCCTCCTTGCTATAACCTGTCAGCTAGATGTTACTGGTCCCTGTTTTGATCCCAAGCTTTGGAGCCTAGTCTTCCCTGGGTACCGGGGGGGCCCCAAGGCTAGCCCTGCGCACACATTGGGAGGGAAGCGGGAAAACAAGCCAAGACTGACAGAGCTCTAGGTCAGTGGAGGGCAGGTGTCCAGTGGGCAATGTGGGTTATGTTGGGGACGAGCCCCAGGTGACTCAGAGAGGCTGGTCAGCACTGCCTTGGGACCAGAGAGCAGCCGAGACGTTAGCCCTCCCAGATTCCTAGAGAGGCAGCCAGGGGGCCCAGGGCGGCAACGCGCGTGCGCGACCCGATCCGGCGGAGAGACACGCACGGGGCCGACGGTGCGGCCCTGGGAGCCACTGTGGTGGCCGCGGGTGTAGGTGAGCGGCCCGGCGGGGCGCGGGCGGCGTCGGGGGCTGCTGTGCTGGCGCGGGGTGCGGGAGGGCGGCGAGGGCGCCGGCCTCGGCCGGGGCGGGAGCGGGGGGCTGAGGGCCGGCCTGGAGGCTGCGCCCGCGGCGAGCTGGGCTGGCCGGGCGTCCCGTCCCCGCCCGGCGAGGGCGGATCTGGGAGCGGTTCGCCGCCGGGGCAGCAGAATTTGGAGTAGTGGTTTCCATGCTTTCTTTCTTCTCCCAATAATGCAAACAAAGCGTACTCCTTACAGACGGTTAGGTGACGCGGGTGGGTATAAGAAAAGTAAAAGTAACTGCAATCCGCAAATGTTTTCGGCAGGAGGCT
>NW_024349803.1:17403081-17428721 GCF_902729225.1 Pteropus medius | reverse complement strand
GAGGGTGGGCTTAGGAGTCATTACATATCAGTCAATGAACCAGATGTCTTTAATTTTCTATATGCTAAAATGGTATGAAGGCTTGTGGCTTTGTTTATGATGAAAGGAACCAAAATTTGTGTATTTAGCTATGACTGTGATTGCTTTACCTTCTCCCAGCTTTTGTATTAAGAAATTTAGGAATTGAAAAGCAAGTATTCAGCTGTTCAGTCTCATATTATTCCAGCTCGTCAAGCTATCAAAGACATATTTTGATTTATATTTCAAATGTTTGATATCCTTCTGATTTTTGCCTAGGAATGTAGTACTGGTTCCTGCCAATGCAGTGCTCCAGGCACTGGAGTATCCACACTTTTAAAGCTCTGCTCTCCACCTCAATACTTTACCCCAGTATTTCTGAACCTATAAGTTTTCAAACTGTTGGCCTTCTCCAGTTGTGCCAGAATCACTTATTGTCATTCGGGATTTTTTGGGTCCTTTTTGCCCATACTGTTTGTCATATTTGTTTTGAGGTACTCACCATCACTCTCCCCAACACCTTTATTAAGAATCATGGAACCATACAGTGTCATAGTTGTAAAGGACCTTAGAGTTCATCATTTTACTAAGGAGACAGAACATCCAAGTGACTTCTGTAATTCATACCATTCTTTACAATCTGGTCTGTTGGTTGGTTCACAACCTTGGGAACTTCCTGGGTGAAATCTGGAGTTGGGCTCTATACACAGAGATCAAGGAGAGACTGAAGAAAGAGGCAGACCAACCCACATGGTAGGTGGCAGATATAATAAGCGAGTGTACTTAACATATGAACCTTGACTTGGGCGAGTAGATCTCCTGCCCACCAGGATCTTAAAGGTTTATGTAGAGGCCTTAACGAGGCTCAGACATGTATACTGTCCAGATGTTTCAACATAACATTACTATCTTAAAGGTATGTCCTTGGGTACTTCTAGCATGGTGAAGCCAAACAAATGACCATTCCAGTGAAAGGGGAGAGGGTAAGGAGCCTCGGATTGCATGAGTCAACTGGCAGTCATGTCCTCTCAAAGACTTCAAACACTTGCCTTCTACTTACCCTTCTCATTTGGCTGTACTAGATCAGCATCTCTTTTTGTCCACCCTCTTCCACTGACCATCTTACCCCTCTTCAGCTTTCCGTCCATGAAGAAAAATTTGAGCTATTTCTCATTCTCTCTCCGATTCTCAATGGATACCTTATTCCTTACCCATAATGTGAAGATTTTTCTGGCACATAGAATCCTGATGATTCTGTTTCCAAAATAGGATAAGAAATGAGTAAAAGCTGTTTTCTTCTTTCTCTCGGCAGCAGGGGACATTAGGATGGAGAATTCAGAGTTGCCTCTGAAGCAGGAAATTTCTAAAGGATCAGAATCATCTGATGGGACATCAGGAGGCCTCTACGGGGTGGTTCCAGGGGGCCAAGAGGCTGGAGATGCCTGTGAAGTTGCTTTGGAGAAGCTAGAAATGCAGCCCTCAGGTGAAGAAGGGAACCAACTAGAAAATGATTTCTTGGAAATAACACATGAGGATAAAAACAAATTCACGAAAGGTGGATGTGATTATAAGGAACTTGGGGAACTTCCAAATCTATCCGCCAGTCCTGCAGAGCATCAAGGAGTTCTGAAGGCACAGAAATTCTATCAGTGTGATGAGTGTGGCAAAGCTTTTAATTGGAGTTCACACCTCATTGGCCATCAGAGAATCCACACTGGAGAGAAACCCTATGAGTGTAATGAGTGTGGTAAGACCTTCAGGCAGACCTCTCAGCTCATAGTTCATCTCAGAATCCACACGGGGGAAAAGCCCTATGAATGCAGCAAGTGTGGGAAGACCTACCGGCACAGCTCCCACCTCATTCAACACCAGAGACTTCATAATGGGGAGAAACCCTATAAATGCAGTGAATGTGGAAAAGCTTTCAATGAGAGTTCTAAGCTCTATGACCACCAGAGGACTCACACTGGGGAGAAGCCTTATGAATGCAATGAATGTGGAGCAGCCTTTACTCGGAATAAAAATCTTGTCCGACATCAGGTACTTCACACTGGTAAGAAACCCTACAAGTGTAATGAGTGTGGGAAAGCTTTCTGTTCTAATAGAAATCTTATTGACCATCAGAGAATCCACACTGGGGAGAAGCCTTATGAATGTATTGAATGTGGCAAGGCCTTCAGTCGGAATAAAAGTCTTATTCGACATCAGCGCCTTCATACTGGGGAAAAACCATACAAATGTAGGGAGTGTGGAAAAGCCTTTAACCAGAACTCTCAGCTTGCGGACCATGAACGCATTCATACTGGAGAAAAACCTTTTGAATGTAATGAATGTGGGAAAGCATTTGGTTTAAGTAAAAGTCTTATTCGACATCAGAGACTTCACACAGGTGAAAAGCCCTATAAATGCAACGAATGCGGAAAATCCTTTAATCAAAACTCGTACCTCGTTATACACCAGAGAATTCACACTGGTGAGAAACCTTATGAATGTAATGAGTGTGGGAAGGTCTTCAGTCATAATTCTAGCCTTATGGTACATCAGAGAACCCATACTGGAGAGAAACCCTATAAATGTAACGACTGTGGGAAAGCCTTTAGTGACAGCTCACAGCTCACTGTACACCAGAGAGTTCACACTGGTGAGAAACCGTATGAATGTATCGAGTGTGGGAAAGCCTTCAGTCAGCGTTCCACTTTTAATCACCACCAGCGAACTCACACTGGAGAGAAGCACTCAGGTCTGGCTCGGTCAATTTCATAAGGGTGATTGTCTACAACAGAGAGCAAGGAACTTTGAATTAAGCTTTCTTTATAAGAAGGGTGTTTACCCTGACCTTCTTTTGGAACTACCACTCATAGTCGGCGATTGCATAGCTGCTGTCTGCTGGGTCATGATGATGAGACAGTGGAAGTATCACAGTAATCCTTCCCCAGTATTGGGGAGTAAGGACTACGCATGCCATGTGTGTGTAGAGATTCTCTCTTTTTTTTCTGTTTTAAAATCTTTTCTATTTCTTAATTATGCATCCTCTAATCAGATTGTATGCCTTTCAAGGACAGAGGTCATTTCTATTCCACCTTCATTTGACATTTACATGAAGTCATTCTCCAAGACTGATTCTCTTTTCTTTCTCTTGGGAGTTGCCCTTTTGAAACTTCTACTCTAAACTAGACCCTCATCACTTGTGTTTCCTATATAGAAAACTCTTTTTTCTGTTTATAATTCTCTGTTTCTCAGAACTGTTAAGATCCAGCTCATCTACGAAAGACCTTTTTCTTCAAATGCTGCTTCTTCCTAAACTTCTGTTGATTTGACCTCAGTGCTTTGAATTAGCCTACGCTACAGTTTGCAATTATTATTAAATTGCCGTGTCAGTTATTCTCAACTTAATGAATATGTGTGTACTTTCATAACAACTTGTATGTTTTTTGAGATTGGGTGTGGTATCTATTTCTTTTAGCACATAGATAATAATATTTGTATATTCTAGTTAAATAAATTTTTAAAAACTCAGCTCTACAGTTGAACCATTCTTAAACTGGGGATGAACTCCTCTCCCACCACTGAACCAAATTTTTAAAGATGGATGTCAAAGGATATGACATACAAAAGCTCATTCATATTTTTTTCTTGTACTCCTGGGAGCTTTAATACTGTTATCTCAGCCTTAAAGAGCTAAATGATTTGCGTTTGTGAGTGTGCATGGATGTGCGTGCATGTGCATGCACGCGTGTGTGTATATCTAGGTACTGGAGTCAGCAGTCATGTCCCACCTTTATGTACCTTTCCCTGCACACTGACTTCATTTCTGAACTAACTGGCTCCGTCCTGCTGCCTAAATAAATAAGAACTACCTCAATATTTACTGTACAGAAGACTTACCTTTTGTGGCTGTGGCAATGATTGAAAATCCCAGTTAGAAGCATTCTTAGTAGCTTGGATTCCCAGTGATCCGGTTTGTTGCAAGGTAATAGAGTCAAACTAATTTGATTTCCTTATCAACTAGTCCTGTTTACCCACAACTGCCACCTAATTTCAAGGGGAGAAGTATGCCCTTAATTATCATAATTATCTTCTGGACCATCTTTCATTCATCAAGGTCATAAAAAACAGGAAATCTTTTCAGAGAATTTCTTCTCCTACAGTCATCTATTAGGCATAAGCCTGACCAACTTTTTTCCTCCTTGCAGTAGGACCCCAGTGCTGAGGGACCTTTGCTTCTGGTGTCCACCCCCTTCCTCCTAGCTGGACAATAGGATCAATAGTGTGACAAAGGAGAAGAGAGTTAGAGGGATAATGTCAGGTATGTAACCTGGAGGGGAGAGATTTTTGTGAGCTACGATTTATATCTCAGAGATAATGGAGAAGGAAGGAAAGAGAGTTGGGGCTCAAGGAAATAAGAATTAGATGTGATTCTCGGGGAGGCATTTTAGACAAGGTTAGAATGTTTATTGGGGGCCTAAAACGTGAAACTAGCTTTATTTGGCATGTTAAATTACATGGGATGCATTTTCATAAATTGATAAACCTTAAGTTATATGTGTATGGGTAAGTGTAGGTAATCTTAAAATTGAAGTTCATAGAAATTTGTCAATATTTTCATTGTCCAGTTTAATTATTGTATGGCAGGAAAAGAACTAAATAGCTTATGAGATGAACTCTATCAGATAACCATTTTAAAAAGTCTTTTAGTCATTTACAGTTACTGTTTTACTCAGATGTTTTTGCAAAAGTGCTTCATCTTCAGAGATTTATGAAAAGGACACAATAAGTACTCTAGAATACAGGTTTTTCATAACTTTTAGATCACTAACTAAGCTGAGTATGAATTTCCAGAACTCTATTGGAAAAGCTGGATTCAAGCAGAACAAGAAAAAATAACGTGAGATTAAATGGATCAGTAAAGATGATTATAATTTTTATGACTTTTTGTTTGAAACATGCTAGTTCTTTAACGTTTTATTTTCCAAATTTAAGGAAATCTTTTTTTCTCTTATGCTATATACACCTTATAGCAATTTAGTAAATTACACCTTTGTAAACAATTAAAATATTATGTTTTTCTCCTTATTTGATCTCTCCAGAATTGTGAAACTCTTAAGTATTTTTATTTTTATGGACTACAGTTGCTTGCATAAATTCAATAAAAATCTGTTCTTCATGTAACAACAGAAATGGAAACATTATATTACCTTGGTTATGTTACCAAGGCTTTGGAATGTCATATTTAAAAACGAGGTGCATAAAATCAGATATCACCAGACAGTTTTAAAATACTAAGGTTGATTTTATGGAGCCAGTAAAGCCCCTGATATCTTGTTTACCAGGTTCCAGACTTCCTGGCAGCCCCAGGAACATCAAGATATTTTGGAACTTCAAGAAATGAAGAATTCACTCAAATATATAGGTATTTCAGGCAACATCTGGCAAGTCCTTGCTTTGGCTTCCTAGCCTCAAGAGGCTTTTAAAAATCCAGTATAAGATTCTTTATGATAAGTTTCAGCAAAGCAGACTTTTAAGAAGCTTATGTGGTCAATCACTATTCTTGTTGCACTTAGGTAAGGTAACAAGCCATGTTTAATACAAGTAGACTGACTTTGCTAACAAATTAGCCTTCCTGTGATTATCTTTGCTAAACATGGGGGTAATTGTAAAGAGAAAAGTTATGTTTTAGTAAAAGTACTATAACATACCCTTGTGAATATCAGATTCTAGTCCTATTCATGGTCTTTGAGGTTTTCTTATCTACTTGTAAACTGGACTGGCTCCTGAATTCTTCTGGGTTTCCTAAATATCTGGCTACAACTCTTCAAATTAATCTTTCCAATTTTCTCCCATTCTTCTGACTTGGAATCTAAAAAGAAAGACTGCCTTTGAACCTCATTGGAAGGACCATACCAGATCCTCCTTATGACTCAGGCCAAACTTCAGGGCCTTGAACCTGGGGGCCACATCTCCCAGTTAAAAAGAGCTTCTGCAGGCTCTGACCTGCGCACCGCCAAAGAGCTAAAATTAAAATTGAATAGGGAGATTCCTGCCCAGAAGCAGAGGACATCATGAGGGACACGACTCTCCCAAGGCGACTGATCGAGATCTTCATCTCCAGTATGAAACCTTTTATTCCTTTTGCCTTTTTGCTACTTGCTTTTTCTCGCTTTTAAGCATGGGGGAAACAATGCTCTTTAACCTTGGCGACTGTTGCTGAATCTAATGCCAAGGCCATAGATACACAACAAAAGTCCCTAGACTTTTTTGCTGAGGTGGTTTTAGAAAATATAATTGCTTTAAAGTACTTATTGGCTGAACAAGTAGGAGTCTGTGCCATAGCAAATACCTCCCGCTGTACCTGGATCAAACCCTCTGGTACTATAGTAAATACAAAAAATGAACAAGCCACTTGGCGAAAATGAGTTGATACCTATTCAGGTACATTCTTTTCATTTATTAGATATGAACTAGTTTGTTTCATGGGGACCCTGGCTAAGGAGCATATTTCAATCTCTTGGTATTATCTTTCTCTGCTATCCCTGTGGTCTCCCTGGTTCACTGTGTTCCCTCAAGGGTCTTAAATACAAGTCTACAGACATCAGCAGTACATCAAATGTACTCTTACTGTGCTTGGAGAAAGAAACAAAATGAACAATGAACAGCCGAAACAATTCCACAAATCTGATATCAAAACCTACACGTTTCATAATGTGGCAAGAATAGCTTGAACCTAATGGTGACTAAGTGATGCTAACACCAAATTTTGGTCATGAAAGCTAAACCAAAGTCAATCTCTGTAAATGCCTTGAGGTTAAGTAAAACAGCCAATCACAAACAGCCAACTGGGCTTCCCAAATAATGCTTAATCTATAATCAATTTCATTGCTTTGCTTCCTCATCTTTTCTATAAAAACCTTGCCCCTAGTTCTTGTTGATGGATCACTCCTAACCAGTTCTAGTTTGACACTGCCTAATTTGAATTGATGTTTGCCCAAATAAACTCTAAAAAACACTAATGTTTCTTAATTGATCTTTTTCTCTCAACTTATCCATATTCAGCTTTATTCTGACTTAACCATCTATCGAGTGCATGTCGAAAGAGTAGAAAAAAATAGGGGAGCCCATCAAAAAAAGTTCCTTGGCAAGTGAGAGTGCATGACGTTAGGAACCCTGTTTAGAGAAAGATATGTCCAGGTCATGGATGCCATTTTTGTTGATTGGAACACTGAAGGTTGGCAGATTCAGGATGAAGCGTTTCTGGAGATCATCTAGACGTTTCCTAAGAAGCTCTGAAGAAGAATTTTGAGGAATTCAAAATTCTGCCTCTGTAAATATGCTTGTTGCAAGAGCTCATTGCATTCTGTCCTACTTGTCTAAGCAACAAATGTAACTGTACCCCTTAGCAGCTCTCACTATAACACTTTGTAACCATCGGTACTCCCGCCCTTCTACCAATGTTACTATTTGCAGCCATAGCAACTCCCGCCGTTTGTAATGGTCTGAGTTCAAACTAACCAATCAGCTTGTGTAAAATTCTGGTATATGAGGAATGTTGCAACTGAGCTTGGGGCCCAGATCTTTAGAGCACTAGCTCCTCTGGGACCGCACGTAATAAACCTGATTTCTCCTCTCCAGGTTACTATTCGGTTTTCCGCTGGTCTGATCTTGGAGCTTTTCCGTAACACCTCCACTGCCTTCTCATGTGAGATAGTTGGTGTGTAGTATTGATCCAGGATACTGAGCATCAGGAAGTTATCATAGCCATGGGCTGCAAGAGGGGGCCTTGGCTAAGGCTGCCAGATAGTCCATGTAGTAGAGCGCTGGACCCTCATGTTCATTGTAGCCAGCCAGGAAGAGGTTGACATGATATGGGGTCCAACTCCGAAGATAGTCAGCCAGATTTTGGCATGTGAAATTAGCTGCTGCTGTAAGAGACAATCCATAACCATTTCTCATCTTATAAAGTTGCACATTTTTCTGAATATATTCTGCAAACTGTACAGTGTTTCCAGCCTCTCCAACACATAGGAGTAAGATTTTTTCACTCGTTTTAAACATCATGTCATGATTGTCCTTCATCTGGACAATATTGATAGCAGCCACCCAGTCAGAGGCGACAAGGACATAGTTGGGGCCCTGGATGCCGATTAGATACTCCTTGCTGGTGGGAGGATGGGGACTGTAGTTCCGACAGAGTGAGGGATTCGCTGGCTTCTCTGCTGCACCAATGAGACAGCACCACGGACCTGCTTTAATTGATCTTTTAACAGTACATAATATTGGTGATATTAAAGGGACATGGAAGCCATCATGCACTATTAGGAAATACACAAAGTATTTCAGTGAGAAATGTGGTGGTGGTGTAGAAAAGCTCCAAAATCAGACCAGCGAAAAACCAAGCAGTAACTCGGAGAGAAGGAGAACTCACATTTATTACATGTGGTCCCAGAGGAGATAGCGCTAGGAAGATCTGGGCCAAGAGCACAGTTGCAACATTCCTTATATACCAGAATTTTACACAAGCTGATTGGTTAATTTGAACTCAGACCATTACAAACGGCAGGAGTTGCTATGGTTGCAAGTAGTAACATTGGTAGAAGGGCTCGAGTAATGGGTTACCGATGGTTACAAATTGTTACTGGAAGCGGGAGCTGCTAAGGTACAAAGTGCTACAAGAGGCAGGAGCTACTAGGGGTACAAGCAGTTACATTTGTTACTTAGGTTGAGCAAAGTGCAGGTGAGCACGGCAAGTGAGCTCTTGCATGCAGCAAGTATATTTACAGAAGCAGAACAAATGGCTGATTAGTTTTTAATGACAATTCCTCAAATTTCCTTTTCAGTGTTACTTGGAGAATAGCATGAACACAATGTGGACATGTAAAGATAAAAATCAGAATTGGTGCTTTCAGTTCAGGATCTCTCAAGTCAGCAAGGGACATAAGATCTATAAAAACATGACTGGTGTAGGATACATGTATGAAGTGTCATACCTTCTCACATTGGACTCCATAGTCAGCAAGTAAATGATCTTGCTGCTTTTTCTGAAATCACTGTCAACAGACTGGAGGCTCACACCAAGAGGGCTGAAACTGCGCATCAGGGAAATGCCTTGGCTGGCTTTCATGCACAGGCAGCAGCAACGGAAGCTATAAGGGTAGTGAGAAATGTGAATGAAGTCCATTTCACTTTTGAAAAATGACCCCTTGTGACAGACTTTGCCGTTTGCCATTTTGAGGTTCTTGCAACATGGCAACAGTGCTCCTGAATCAGAGAAGTCACGATGGGCAAACAATGGTTGTAAATTCAGTGCTGTGTGAGACCCGAGGTGGTCACTGGGCTCTCCCCAGCTTCCTGGCAAATCCCATCTTCTGGTTCTTGCATTCATTCACCCACCATGGTGCAGCTCAAATTGTAAATAAATATTGGTAGGGAGACGTCTATAAAATTGTGAAAACTGTTTATCACCAATCTCTGATGTTTCAGGTTCATAATCCTGGAAAAACTTTTTGTTTCCAGAGACCTCAAAACTCTTCCCTCTGGACCATTTGAGTATCTGCAACTGGACTTCATTCAGTTGCCATATAGTATAGGTTAGGAATAAGTTCTTGCTTTTCTGTGTATGTTTCCTGAATTGGATGAAGCCTTCCCTTGCTCCAAGGCTGACACCCTCACAATGGCAAAGAAACTTGGAAAATGTGTTTCTCACTTGGGGTATACCCTCCACAATATCTAGCGACAGAAACCCCCTCTTCCCTGGGAAATTCATGAGTTAAGTAAAACCTCGCAAACTTCTTGGAATTTTCACGGTCCCTTATCACCCTTAATCATCAGGCAAGGTTGAAATGACTAATGGAATTAGCAACAAACTCAAAATCTCTAAACTCACTGAAACTGCTTGACTTCTTGACCTAAGGATTTCCCTCTGGCTTTGCTGATTGTTAAAGAATAAAATTCAAATTTTAAAATATGAAATTCACTCATTCATAATTTGAGCAACATCCAGTCTAGCAGACAAAAAGGCGTTCTGAAATGCATTACAAAACAAGAGGTTTTACAGGCAAAAGGGAGCAGAAACCAGGAAGTTACGATTGGCAAAAGGTGGATTGTTTATTGCAAGGTTACTTTCCTTATAGGGATGGATGGCAGGTGTGTATCAGGCAGATTATATAACTAATGCTGACCAGAAGATTCCTGATTAAAATTTCATTTCTGAGAGTCAAAACTGTAAGTTAAGTGTCAGTTTGATAATATGGGGCTTAGCGTAAGCAACTCTCGTTCAGGCCTGTTGTCTTTCACAAGGCAAAAATTTCCTGATTAGCATTAGTTAGGTAAACTGCCTGAATAATCCCTGTCATCCCCTATAAGAATTTAAAAATTTACTCAGTTGAATTTTATTTAACAGGAGAAAACAGTGGGAGGTGTGGGAAGGTAAAGTGGGTGCCTGGGGCTGAGAATGAGAAAGTACCCCCAATTGTGGTGGTGATGGGGTAAGAAGTCCTCCTGGAAACTAGCCTCCCTTAGGATCTGGTTCCCCTTATTGAAGGGGGCCCAGGAAGTAACCAGTGACCGCTTAACACCCGCTCCTTGCTATAACCTGTCAGCTTGTTAAGGCGCGAACGATTTTAAGACCCATGGAGCCAATTGAGATTAATTATGAGCCTTTATTAGCCGGCTGGCGACTGACTCTCTACCACGCAGGGTTAGAGGAGATCAGCCCCGAGCTTCCAGAGGAGGCAGCTTATAAAGCCTCCAACTACATCCTTGAATAAGCAGATTACAAGAAGCAGAAGTTAGCCGTTAACGTTTCATACAAAGATGAATGTATCCGGGGGACTCTCAGATCAAACAGGGCCTAGTAGACAGTTTTATCATCCACACCTTGGAATGTTGTGCTTCTCCTGGGGCTGGCGCCTGGAGATATCACCTCCCTGTAACTGAGTTACTGCTCTCCCTGGGGGCTGGTGCCTGGAGATACCACCTCCCTGAAACTGGAGAATTTCCACTTTACGTTCCCCACTGGTTTTCGAAGGGAAATCAAATCATTGATTCTCCGATTTGGAGTGGTTGGTAGTTTGTTTTGAGGACCATGAGTTTTACTGCCTGGACCCGCTTTTTGACATAGTTATCCAATTAATTACACAGGGGCCAAATAGCAACCCCAGGAATACCAGCATTAGGGGGCCTGTGATGGAGGTAAGCAGTGTAGTTAACCAAGGGGATCTGTTGAACAGGTTCCATACCAAGACCCTGTCTGCTGACGTTGCTCTTCTCTGCCACGGAGTCTCTGACCAGGGCTAAACTATCTCTAATAATACCTGAATGATTAGCACAGAAACAGCAGATTTCATCCAGAGCCACACAGAGACCTCCCTGTTTCAGGAAGAGGAGATCCAGTCCTCTCCTATTCTGTAAGACTACCTCTGCTAGGGAGTTTCCAGAGGTCTCTAGGTGAGAAACCAATGTCTCTAAGTCTTGCAAGTCCTTGTCTACTTGTCGACTCAGGGTCCAGTAGTTAGAATCCCCCGTTACTAAGGCTGCCGCTCCAACAGCGGTTGATCCTGCCACACCTAGGCCTACTAGTGCAGGTATTAGGAGAGGCGCCCTCTTTGTAATGTGATGGTCTAAGTACTGGAAATGTTCGCGGCCCCCTTCCCCAGAGTAGAAATACACTTGAGGGATAACGTGAACTAGTACACAGAAGCCATATGTCCCCTGGGACCAGTAGTTGGAGCTGGTACAGGGGGTTAGACTGGTATTACAGGCAAACCAGGTGCCTTGTGGGGCAACTAAGTAAAACGGTTTAGTGTCTATGGGAGTGATGCTGTCACAATTCTGAGCATAGGGTGAAGTGCTTAAGGGATAGCTAGTAGAGTGGATTCAAGTGCTCTGGCCTTGTAAGTCTCCCAGAGTGAGCATGGGGGTCCTACCACAAGGGCACAAAGCACTGCTGTTGCTTACTGAAATATTCCTAATCTGGTGAGTAGAATTTCCAAAAGCAGCAGTAGCTCCGAGCCCCACATAGTATGGTGGGGCCGGGTTCAAGCAAAACCAGTAATTACTGGTGATATTAGGGTTAGTCTGATTAACGAAACCAAAAACTGCGTCTAACATACTTAACACCAGGTTGGGGAGTTGTGGTGGCCTCGGGATGTTCTGAATAGTGGAGGTGGTGGGGGCAGCACTTTCCAAGGAGTTAAGGGGCAGAGGTAGTCCCTTTGCGGGTGTGGGTTGGGGTAGAGATGGCAGGGGCAAAGGGATCAAGGGGTTTAGTAGGTGATTGGGTCCTATCGGTAGAGGTCAGAAACGGCGGTTTACCTGCCGCTGTACAGGATGAGTATACTAGGATCAACTCCTGATACATATAACCGAAGGCCCCATGTTTTCCCTGTAGTCCAGGCCTGTGCATTCCATCGTTTTACAGTGAGGGTTACAGGGTTATAGCTTCCTAGGTTAGTACATACAGACTGAATCGGGTGGCTGAGAGATATGTAATGATCTCTCCCACCCAGTTCACTCTCCCATGGTGCGATTGTTTCGCAGCCCCAAGGGGCACAATAATATTCATTTTGCTTAGCACATGTGGGGCTTCCTTCCTGAGGACACATATAAAGCTGTGTTCCTTGAAGACCTTTTTCCATAGCGAGGTTACCGCACCCATATGGGGATGACCAGAGTCAGCCCCTTGCCTTATATTGAGCTTTGCCAGGCTGCCCGAGGATGGCATCTAGATCTACGTTGAAAATAGGTTGGCTAGAAGTATTCACTATGGAAATAGGAATGCCCGTCTCGGTTCTAGTTAATTCCCATCTATACACTTGGGGCCGGTGAGGATTGCTGGAATGACAGTGAGTGATATGTAGGAAGACAGAGACAATTGGATGGTCCAGTCTGAACCCTTGAAAGTCTTATCTTTAGTGGGTCCTCTGATCGATGCAGGGTCCATTATCCTGATGTCTGTGGTGGATGCGCAGCTTTGATCCTAGTATGGTGAATCCAATGACGGCGCCCAGTTACCTTGACTGAGGTGGGTGTTGTGAGGATGACAGGGAAAGGTCCGTCCCAGCGGCACTCAAGAGAAGCAGTAGATTTCTCTTTTCCTCCCAGCTTGTTGCATAGTTCAACTCCCCCTGGAGTGTAGGTAGGGGTGTCTGTTAGCACTCTGGGTGGTAGGGCCGGCGGAATGTCAATTGGCCCCACTGGTTTTCGGGCAGCCTCCTTTACTGTCTGATCAGCGAAGGAGTTGCCTTGTGCTACCTCAGAGCCCGAGTTCTGGTGCCCTGGGCAGTGGATGATTGCCACTTTCTTTGGCAGCCAAATTGTCTCAAGCAGGGCTAGTATTTCTTCCTTATTCTTGATTTCTTTTTCTCCCAAGGTCAGTAGCCCCCTTTCCTTATATAACGCCCCATGTACATGTGCCATGGCAAAGGCATACCTGCTGTCCGTGTAGATAGTAACAGTTTTGTTTTTACCCCACTGCAGAGCTTGAGTCACTGCTACTAATTCAGCCTGCTGAGCTGGAGTTCCATGGCTTAGGGCTTGTGACCAGATGACAGTCTCAGTGGTAACCACTGCAGCCCCAGCATATTTGACTCCTTCTGAGACGAAGCTACTCCCATCCGTAAATAGAGTAGCATCTGGGTTCGGCCAAGGGCTGTCTGTCAGGTCCGGTCTGGTGCAGGTGACGTTCTCTAGGACCTTAAGACAGTCATGTAGGGGTTGGCAAGGGTCATTGTCAGGCAGTAGGGTGGCTGGATTGAGTGTGGTAGTTTTCAGGAACTGTATGTGGTGTGGGTTGAGAAGCAGGACCTGATACTGGGTGATTCGAGCATTGGAAGTCCACCGGTCCGGTGGACTGCGAAGCACTGACTCAACTGTGTGTGGGGCGATGATCTGGAGGGTCTGCCCTAGTGTCAATTTTAGGGCTTCCTTAGTGAGGATTGCACTGGCAGTGATTGCCCTCAAACAGTTGGGCCATCCTGCTGCCACGTAGTCCAATCTTTTGGAGAGGTATGCAACTGGTCGCTTCCAGAGTCCTAGGGTCTGTGTCAGGACCCCTTTCGAGATTCCCTGTACCTCGGTAACAAAGAGCTGGAATGGCTTTTCCAGGTTAGGCAGGGCTAATGCAGGGGCCGTGGTTAGGGCTGCCTTCGGGGCTTCAAATGCCTTCCTTTCTTCCTTTCCCCAGGCTAGGTCCTCTCCTTTCTCTCTGGTACTGGTGTATAGGGGCTTAGCTATTTCTGCGAACCCTGGAATCCAAAGCCTGCAGTAACCTACTGCTCCCAGCAACTCTCGAACCTGTCGCTTGGTGCGCGGCTGGGGTATCCTCAGAACAGCCTCGATCCGACTAGAGGACAGGGCCCTTTTTCCTTTCTGTAGATTGTACCCTAGGTATGTCGCTTGGGAGAGCAAAGTTGAGCCTTCCTAGCAGACACCCGATACCCATTCTTGTCTAACTCCTGGAGTAGGTCCTCAGTAGCCTGTTTACACTCTAATTCTGTTTCAGTCGCTAGCAAAAGATCATCAACATATTGTAGAAGTACTACCTCTGGGTGCCTCTGGCGGAATTCGACTAAGTCCTGACTTAGGGCTTCATCGAACAGGGTTGGGGAATTCTTGAAGCCCTGAGGCAGTCGAGTCCAAGTCAACTGTCCTGAGTAAAGTCTGTCTGGGTCTTCCCATTCAAAAGCAAAAATGGGCTGGCTAGCCTTGGGCAGCGGCAGAGTAAAGAAGGCATCCTTCCGATCTAGGACAGTATATACTTGATGACTCGGGAGTAGCTGGCTGAGAAGAGTGTAAGGGTTGGGGACTGTTGGGTGGATGGTCTCAACTCGCTTATTGACCTCCCTGAGATCCTGGACAGGTTGGCAGTCATGGGTGCCGGGCTTCTGTACTGGGAGCAAGGGAGTAATCCAGGGGGAATGGCAGGGAACTAAGATTCTTGCCTCCCTCATCCTTCAAATATGGACAGCAATACCTGCTCGGGCCTTCTGACTGACAGGGTATTGACGTACCCCGGCTGGAGTAGCTGAGCTGGACAGAGTTACTATAATAGGAGGACGATGTGTTGCCAAGCTGAGGGGATTTGTTTCTGCCCAGATACCAGGAATCTTTTGTTGGAATTCAGTTAATAGGGGATTTGTAGGTAAGACTCCCGGTGAGTTTATTAGGGGCAAAAGGTATTCCTCAGACAATGGGCAGGTGAGTAGAATGGTTGGTGGGCCTGACCCGACAGTCAGTTCAGTATGCCCTTCCTTGAAGGAAATTGTGGCCTGTAACTTCTGTAGCAAGTCTCTACCCAGCAGCGGGTATGGGCATTCTGGCATAATTAGAAATGAATGGGTAATTGTTTCTTTTCCCAGATCTGTTATCCTGGCTTGGGTCCAAGGGTAAAGTTTCCCTTGTTCAGGGTCCCCTTGTATAAGTGTCTTTTCCTTTGAGAGTGGGCCCTGGGTGCTCTGTAGGACAGAGTAGGTAGCTCCTGTGTCCACCAAGAAGTTCACAGGCTTGCCCCCGACTTGTAAAGTTACCCTGGGCTCCTGGGGGCTCATAATGTAGGAGCCCTGACCTCTTCATTCTGTGTCTTCAAAGAGGACGAGGGGGGCATTCTTTTGTGGGGCTTGTCCTTTTTCAGGGCACTCATTCTTCCAATGTCCCTTTTTCTTGCAATATGCACATTGGTCCTTCTCTAACCCGACTCTCCTGGGTCCATTGTTTGCCCTGGGTGTCTGTTCTCGACCTCTGCCATTTCCTGGCGGTCCCTTAGGCTGGGCTCCTTGCATGGTTGCAAGCAGGACCTTGGTCATCTTTTTGGTCTGTGCTATATCTACCTCATCTCTATTGTTGAATACTCGTTGGGCTATCTCGACCAGTTCAGACAGGTTCTTTCCTTCAAACTCTTCCATCTTCTGCAGTTTCTTTCTAATATCTGGGGCTGACTGACTGACAAAGGCTAAATTTACAGCCCTCCTATTATTAGGGTCCTCTGGGTCAATAGGGGTATATAACCAGTACAACTCTAAAAGTCGTTCCAGGAACGCCACTGGTGATTCATCCTTAGCTTGGATGACCTCGCTTACCTTAGATAAGTTAATGGGTCATCAGGCAGCAGACCGGAGGCCCTGGAGCAGAAGCTGGCGATACCGTTGGAGAGCCTCCTTACCTTAGTCGGTGTTGGGGTCCCAAGGCAGACGGGTGTTCGGGAAAACATGCTGGACGTGGGCCGGATCAGTGGAAGGCTGCCCGTTGGGCTCTAATACCATCCTTGCAGCCTCTCTCAGGATTCGTTCTCGCTCCTCTGAGGACCTGGAGAAGTTGCTGACAATTGTCCCAAGTTGGCTGGTGGGTAAAGAAAATAGTCTCTAGGAGAGAGATTAATCCCTGGGGTTTGTCTGAGAATGAGGGGTTCTGGTGTTTCCAATTGTATAAATTGCTGGTGGAGAAAAGGACATTGACCATGAATGGCCTCTGGGTTTCTCCTCCAACCGGGGGTGCCAATTGCCAGAGCAGGGCCAATTGCTGTCTGGTTCGAGGAATCAGGAGCAGGGTCATGGTCTTGTGGGTCCCGATGCACAGCTCCAGTGCGGGCATGGGGAGGGCTCCAGAGAGGTTCTGCCTCCCGGTTGGATGGAGACAGAAACGGGTTACGAGGGGAGTAAGGGAGAGGAGTAGTGATCTCGGAGTCCTCAGGGAGTTTCTGTAAGAGAGGGTAAAGAGAGTTTGGTGTCTGTCCGGACGGTTTCTCCTTTTGCCTCTTCGGTGCTGAGAGAAGGATAGGCTTGGGAATCACCCTTGACTCTTGACCACAGCGGCAGCCCTTCAAGTACTTGGGGGCATCAGAAACGATATCGACCCACACATTGATATATAGAGCCTGATCATGGTGGCCAGGATCTCTGTAGATGATATCCTGCACCTGAAAGGCTGCTAGGTCGAGTAACCCTTCTGATGGCCACCCTGTTCCAAGTGTGGGCCACTCTAATTGGCAGAACCTTTGGAGGTTGAAGGGAGTGACATTAGCTCCGTAGGTTTGGGCACATCTCTTAAAATCCTTAAATTGATTAAGGAGGCACTGCAGGGGGGTAGGACGATTTGAGGAGGAAACCTGACCCATGTTAGTAAAGACAGGCAAGAAAAGAGAAAATCTCCACAAAAGCCAAATAAGCCAGGGCTAGGATCAGCCTCTGTCCTAACGTCCAGTCAGGTGGGGCCATGGAGGCCAGACCTAAGGAAAGAATCAAACTAAGTAAACTTATGAAGGCTAAAGCAATAGGAGGGTAACAGTACATTCAGCCAGTCCAGACAGACAGACACAATACAGACAGACAAGACACACTACAAGTATCACAAAACGCTAGCGCACCAGAAAACTGAATACCCGGAGTCAAGTCTGACATCTCAGACCTTGACCAGACTAGGGAAGTATTGCTGTGTCCAGCCTTCCACTAGTTCTCTTTAGGGCCCACCGACAGACAGATCCAAGCGCAGTCCTACTCACCGGTGAAGCTGCTCCAGATGGCTCGTGCCCAATTGTTACAGAATTAAACCTTTTTGTCTACCTGCCCTCCTGGGCAAGTCTGCCTGGCGTCCGGGGCTGAGGAACGTCTCTCAGCGGCCGTCCCCTGGACGGGCAGGTCCTCGCCCAAGGCGGCTGGAGTCGCGGGTCTTAGGAGATCTCTCCCGCTGGAGAGATCTCGCTGGGGCCTCCAAATGTTATGGCGCGAATGATTCTAAGACCCACGGAGCCAATTGAGATTAATTATGAGCCTTTATTAGCCGGCTGGCGACTGACTCTCTACCATGCAGGGTTAGAGGAGATCAGCCCCGAGCTTCCAGAGGAGGCAGCTTATAAAGCCTCCAACTACATCCTTGAATAAGCAGATTACAAGAAGCAGAAGTTAGCCATTAACGTTTTGTACAAAGATGAATGTATCCGGGGGACTCTCAGATCAAACAGGGCCTAGTAGACAGTTTTATCATCTGCACCTTGGAATTTTGTGCTTCTCCTGGGTCTGGCGCCTGGAGATATCACCCCCCTATAACTGAGTTACTGCTCTCCCTGGGGGCTGGCGCCTGGAGATACCACCTCCCTGAAACTGGAGAATTTCCACTTTACAAGCTAGATATTACTGGTCCCAGTTTTGACCCCCAGCTTTGAAGCCTAGTCTGCCCTGGGTACCCGGGGGACCCCAAGGACAGCCCTGCACACACATTGGGAGGGAGGCGGGGAAACAGGCCAAGACTGACAGAGCTCTAGGACAGTGGAGGGCAGGTGTCCAGTGGGCAATGTGAGGTATGTTGGGGACGAGCCCCAGGTGACTCAGAGAGGCTGGTTAGCACTGACCTGAAACTGGAGAGCAGCCGAGACGTTGGCCCTCCCAGATTCCTAGAGAGGCCGCCAGGGGGCCCAGGGCGGCAACGCGCATGCGCGACCCGATCGGGCGGAGAGACACGCACGGGGCCGACGGTGCGGCCCTGGGAGCCACTGTGGTGGCCGCGGGTGTCGGTGAGCTGCCCGGCGGGGCGCGGGCGGCGTCGGGGGCTGCTGTGCTGGCGCGGGGTGCGGGAGGGCGGCGAGGGCGCCGGCCTCGGCCGGGGCGGGAGCGGGGGGCTGAGGGCCGGCCTGGAGGCTGCGCCCGCGGCGAGCTGGGCTGGCCGGGCGTCCCGTCCCCGCCCGGCGAGGGCGGATCTGGGAGCGCTTCGCCGCCCGGGCAGCAGAATTTGGAGTAGTGGTTTCCATGCTTTCTCTCTTCTCCCAGTAATGCAAACAAAGCGTACTCCTTACAGACGGTTAGGTGACGCGGGTGGGTATAAGAAAAGTAAAAGTAACTGCAATCCGCAAATGTTTTCGGCAGGAGGCTTCCTGACATTTAAAAACGTGTGCCATGTTGTGCAAACTCATATATGTATTTATTACGAAATGGGGTCATACCGTTGCTTTTAGAAACGTAATATAGTGATAAAATATGACCGTGATGAAATACACTTTTGTCATATAATACATAAAAATGTACTGTTTTAACCATTTAAAGTATAATTCAGTGGCATTAAGTACATTCATACTGTTGGTTTTTGGAAAATTATATTATCTGCAATTTGCGGGCTGCGTTTGTTCATATACTGGTTAATTTTGGTGCATGATGACACCAATAAGACATATTTTTTGCAAGTATCATTAAAAGAAAACATTTTGTTTGCAGTTTATTTCCCATAGTACACAGTAGAGGAGGCTGTAAGTGCTCAACAAGTGATATTTGTGGAGAAAACTAGCAAAATCTTGTTTATTAGGATCATTGTCTGTTTTCAAAATGAAAGAGTGGTTTGTAAAATGCAGTTTTTAAAACATAAGCTACATCTCCAACTTAAGGGTACCGTACTGTCCACTGACTTGATAGGCCTAAGAAATCAAGAATGGTCTCCTTCCTAAGTTAAAAGTGGTGGCCAGGAAAGAACACCATCCTGTTTCAAAGCATTTGTGGTTCAGAAGTGAAGACTCATTAATATTAGTTGGTTATTTTGCAAGGAAATGACAGGCAGTAGTTTCAGCCATATCTTGATTCAGGATTTTAGGGAACGTCCATCTGTTACACACCCGTGGATGTCTGTGTGCATAGTTAGGGACTGACCTGTGACGCTGTTCTTACTGTTAACGTTAATGCTGAAGAAAGGCAGACAAGTTTTGGTTTAAAAAGTAATCCTTCCTGACAGCTGAAAAGATGAGAATGTATTGTGCAAACCTCAAAATGTGCTTAAAAGGAGAAGTGATGAAAGCTTCAGAAATACTGACTGTTCACTGTTAAGTTTTTCGTGGCTCCTGGTATCCAGGAAATATTAGTGTATAAGCGTTCTGTGATGTTAGAGAGTTCCTTGAGAGGAAAAATGCAAAAAGTGTAGTAAACGTGACTTTCCTTACTTTGCAGTCTTCAGTATTTTTGTATCAGAAAGAATCTGAAAGGGCTCCCTCAGGCGAGTCATGATGTGTTCTCAGGATTGAATTTTTGAGCTTATACTTTCTCTACCCTGATCTTAGACCTCTTACCTTCTCTTTCCCTGTTTTATTATACTACATAAATAGCATCTGTCACCTACGTGTTTTATTTATTTCATTCTCTTCGTATAAGGTCTTCAAGGCAGTGTTTTTTGACTGCTGTGATCTTAGTGCTTGGGAGATAGTGGTTGTTCATTAAATATCTGTTAAATGAATGGAGGAATGACTCCCAATGGTGATAAGAATTGACTATTTGACATCCTTGCAGAGTTAATCCTAAATACCTAAGATAGAAATAAATTGGAAAAAAAAAAACCCAAAATGGTAACAACTCAGGACTACTTCCATTTAAAACCTTTCCTTTTGAATGCTTGTAGACTTAGGGTTGCAGAATTGTACAGAGTTCTCTATTGCCTAAAGTTAATATCTTGCATAACCATAGTACAATCATCCAACTTAAGAAATTTCCAGTGGTACAATATGGTAATTATCTGCTGACTTTAATCAGAGTCCACCAGTTTCTGACTGTTGACCTTTTTGTGTCCCAAGATCCAGTGTAGAATTCTGCATTTATTTAGTTGTCATGTTCCTTTTTCTCCTTCATCCTGTGGCCTTTCCTAAGTCTTTTTTTATCTTATTTTTTAATGACCTTGACACTTTTAAAGTCTTTTGTATTTGCATTTTGAGAATGACTTTCACGTTGGCTTTTTTATATGTTTTCTCTGCTTAGATTGAGGATGATGTCGATACGTCTTATTACTGGTGATATTAATCTTGATTTTGGGGTGTCTACCGAGTTTGACCAGTGTAAACTAGTGTCTTTCCCGTGTAATTCGTAAGTATTTGGGGGAAGGTACTTTGAGACTTTGCTTAGAAATGCCCTGTTTCTCCTTAATTGTCACTCACCAATTAGCATTCCTTGGTGGGTCCTGCCTGCAGCAGCTATTGCTATAATGTTCTAATGGTGACTTTCATTTCCGTTTCCATTTCTCTTCATTTCCACATTTATTAAGTGGAATTCTTTGTGAGGAAGAGTTGTGCCTTCTCCTCCTTGTTTATTTATTCGACTACTTACATCAGTGTGTGATGTTGGATGTGTCAGTTACTCTTTGGCCTCTGATGCAGTGCTGTTGTTTACTTTGTTGCTTAAGTCATTTTAGCTTTGGCCATCGGGAGCTCTTCCAGGTTGGCTCCTGTTTCCCTTGCGGCGCGCCATCTTTTTTTGTGCCGTTTCTGACTTTCTGGCAGCGTAGAATACTCATCTTGTATCTTCCCTCTCCCAGCCCTGTAATCCGGCACCTCTCCAAAGACCCCTTCCGGTTCTGTTTATTGGGAAATGGTATGTGGAAGTCAAGTTTTGGGCACCAGATTGGAGCTTCTTTCTTGATGTATTTGTGTAAGTTTTCTTTGAACATTTTAAATACGAACTGGAAGCAGTCTTTCTTAGTTGCTTATTATCAGTGTATAAAATAAACCTATGTACCCTCACACTGGTAGGAAAAGCCAGAGAATAGGGACTACTTAATGAGAATTTTAAAAGGAAAAACAAACAAACAAAAAAACCCAAAATTACGTTGCATATGAATGAAGGAGCAAAATAACAGAAAGAAGAAGTCCTTGAAAAATGTCGACGATTGGTTGGGATTTTCCCAGTTGTTTTCAAAGGCATTTTCCTTGTGGGAATGAGAGCGGGTTAAGGTATGAAGCAGAGGCCTGATCCAGGTCAGGTTGCTTCCTAGGCCCTGGGGCCCACGTCTGTGGTAGAATCTGAATAGTTGATGAATGGAGCTTCTGTCCTCAATGGCTAGGTGGGACTTGGCTTTAGGGTACCTGGCTGTAACTGGGCGGGTTGAGCTCCCTGGCCCCCACCCCTTTCCTTGGCTCCAGTCTTTCAGTGAGAGTCAGCAAGCCCGGAGGACTTTAGCTTTTCCGTGTTCGTGGTTGCAGAGGCTGGGCTCACTCTTTCTTTGACCGAAGACCTGGAATCCTTTGCCACATTCCCAGGCAGTCACCGCGGTTCCTGTTTGTCAGTCTTCTCATCACGTCTTTCCAAATACTTCACTGACCTCTTAGGACATTTCTGCGCAGCTGCTTTGGAACAGGCCGGCTTGGAGGCTTATTTTTGGTGCCGATTTCGCTGCGGGTCTCCGGAGCCTGAGATAGGGCATTGCCATGTGTATTTCCCGCCGTGTGCATTTTTTCAGAATACTTGTCTGGCCTCAAGTTCATTGTCTTTGGCTTCAGTGCTAGATTTCTCTTCACCCTTAGCAGCTCGCTAGTCCTTTTCATACTTTAGTTTCCTACCTCTTCTGCAGTCTGTTCTGCGAGGTGGCTGGGAAAGCTTCTGTCCCTCTCTGTGCCTTTCAGCTCCCTCCTGAGCAGCTTCCTGTTTGTGCTGCGGGAGCTCAGCGAGGCTGGAGCCTGCCGCTCTGGCTCCTGAGGCTCCGTTCCCCCTTCTGCCTTCTGTTGTCGTGGTGTGTCTTCCAGTCTGTTTTCATAGGCCTTCAGTTATTTATCACTCCTCTCATTTTCCTTTGCTTTTGTTTTCTTTGACAACATCTTCTTCTTACCTCGCCCCCTTTCTTCGGAGTGAGACTTCATTGCTCTGCTTAACTCGGCAGCCTCCCCCTTGCTCCTGACCCTTGGTGTAGTTCTTTGCCTGACCCCCGTGCCCTGGAGCTGGGCTGGGGTTTCTTCCTGGAGCTGGGTGACGGCATGCTCTGGTGTGAGTGTTCTTGCCATCTCAGTTATAGTCATGTCTTCCTCGTACGCTCTGGCAGCACTTGCTGAGTCCCTGAGATGTTGAACAGGTGTTGTTTTATAATGAATGTGAGAGAGAATGGCTTTTGTTATACAGATAGTATCGTGTGAAGTTAGTGGTTTCTTTTAGTTTGTGTTACAGTGGTCGGGGGTGGAAGCTGCCATGGTTTCAGGGGAGATGACTGTCAGCCTTGCCTTGGTGCACAGAGTAATGGGGCCGCTTTGCTATAGGTGTAAAATTCTCCTGTCCATATAATTTTCATATATAGTTTGAGGTAGTGGTCCAGCTTCATTCTTTAGTTTTTGACATCCAGTTTTTCCAGCACCATTTGCTGAAAGGTGTATTCTTTCCCCTTTAAATGCTCTTGGGAACATCATCAAAACTCACTTGACTATAGATGTAGGGAATTATTTTTGGACCTTTATTTTGTTGATCTATATATCTGTTCTTATGCGAGGACCACACTGTTTGGATGACTGTGCTTTGTAAAATTGGGAAGTGGGAATTATCCACCTTACTCTATTTCAAGATCCATTTGTCTCTGCTGGAACTCTTGAGTTCTGTATTGAGTTTTAATATCAACATGTCAGTTTGTACCTGGAAGTCAGCTGGATTCTGATAGTGATTGTATTGAATCTGAAGATCAGTTTAAAGAATATCTATTGGATGTGGGCTTCAAGAAAGGAAATAGGAAATTAGAGGTTTGCCTAATGTCTAATATCATTGAAAGAACATGGGAATATAGGAAAATAAGACGATAAGGACGTGCATTTTTGAAACTGAATTTATCTTCATGTGGACCAGCAGGTGAAATATCCAGTAGGCAACTAGCAGCTTGTGATAGGGGTGGAGAAGGCAACTAAGAACTGTGGGCATAGCATCAGAGCAGTGCGAGTCAGTGAGATCTCTGACAGAGAACACTAGGACCTGCTGAGGCCTGAGTCCCTGGGGTGTCCAAAAGGAGGGCAAGGGAAGGAAGAGAAACCAGGGAATGAGAGGCTGGCGATCTGAGAGGAAACAGGTGAAGCTAGTGCTAGGGAAGCCGTGGGAGAGAGAGTGGGCCGAAGTACGGCTTCCTTCAGAGGGGTTGGAGATGCCAGTTTTCACTTTAACTGGGGACCTTCTATGCTGTCCTCCATGGAAAAGTCACAGCATGCTTAAGATAATGCCTGTGTGGTGTGCAAGAGGGGCGAGAGCCAGTGTGTGTGGAGCTGCCTGGGTTCTCGTGAATCCAACCCCTGGGATACAGACCTCACTGGAGCCAAGGGCTGGGCTCGTCCCACTCATAGCTTTCTCTCCTACCCCAGCTCGATGCGCTTCCCCGGTGCCTGCCCTTCGCCAGGCAGGGATCTCAAGAGACCAAGTGGCGGCAACGGTGCTTCAGGCGGTCAGGCCCCAGGTGAGTTTGTTTTTTTCTGTCTTTGCCTAGATCCGAGTCCGTGGCCCAGGAATAGCTAGAGCGCATCTGCCGGCCTCTGGCCCTTTCTGAGACTGTCCCTGTGGCTTTCCCGCCTGAGTGTTTTCCTGGGGCTGGTCCCACCTGCTGAGTTCATGGACTCTCTTGCCCCGGACTCATCCTTTTAAATGTATCATCCCAGCCTCTCCCTCCCCAGCCTTTTTCCCGTTAGGGCCCTTACCCTGTGCTCTGAGCAACAGGAGCTTGTCATTCCAGGGGTCTGCAGCATATGAGTTCCTGTCTGTGGACTACTCCAAGAGGAAGTAGAAAGGTCCGGCACTGAGTCAGAGAGCCTGGCGTCGGAACGTCATGCCAGAGACGCACCGCAGCGTGGCCTCGTGGGGTAATGGTTCCGTGCCCCAGTCCCTTAGCTCTGCCTCCTTCACAGTTTCTTTGCTATATTCCTTTTTTTCCATAACTTTTCATCACGAAAAATTGCAAATGTAGACAAAGGGGAGAGAACAGTATAACGAACCTGTCTTGCCCATCACCCAGCTTTAACAGTTATCAGGCTTCTCTCTACTTCATCATGGATTGAGCTAGGCTGGCTATTAGTTAGAGTCTGTAGTTGTGAGGAACAGAAAGCCACTCAAGGTATTTCGAGGGCTGAGCTGTGACTCACAGTAAGGCTACAGCACTGGGAACCCCGTATAAACCGAGCAGCTACACCAGACTTCAAGAAGGAAGGCCTCCCTGAAACCGCGGGCCTGGGAGCCTCGGCAACAAAAGTAAATGAATTTTTCCGCCCTGTTTTACTGGGAATGTAACACAGCTGCTCGCCGCATATCTGTTTTCTCCTCCCACTGCTGCCCGTTCTCTTCATTCTGAATCTCATTTCCCTCATAACTCCTTAATTGGACTTTCTGTTCACTCACACCTTCTGCTTGCTGTGTCTCCTGATGGTTTGGCTTCTCTCCATGCGTTATTTCTGCTCGAGCTCTGACCGTAGGATAATTTCCTTCGTTTTGCCCTACTTCCAGTTCAGAGTGTACTCAGAGAGGGGCTGCAAGGGTGCTTCAGCCTTTAAATATCATCTCTGTTTGGGCAGAACTTGGGCCCGGGCCACAGCAGAGGCCGATGACTAATCTATAGAAAAGCTAAACGTGGGTGTAGTGCCTGGCCCTGGTCCAGTCACCTGTGGTCCACGTTGGGATGAGCTGGGTTACTTGGCACAAAGCATGGTTTGCCTCAGCTTCCCTCTGAGCAAAAGCTGGGGCCTGACAGTATCCTGGAAAGGGACGTTTCTGGGGCAGATTCTCTGGTGGACAAGTCCAGGACAGTAGCCAACCTGGAGAGGGTGGGCTTAGGAGTCATTACATATCAGTCAATGAACCAGATGTCTTTAATTTTCTATATGCTAAAATGGTATGAAGGCTTGTGGCTTTGTTTATGATGAAAGGAACCAAAATTTGTGTATTTAGCTATGACTG